>NW_015150651.1:209853-211866 GCF_000732505.1 Cyprinodon variegatus
CCTGAAGATTCAGAGAACCTCCAAGCAGCTCTGGACTATAGCGGGAAAACCCAAAGCCAAGGTCGGTTCTAATTAGACGCGAGACGCTGAAGCAGCAAACGGACTCTGCTGATGAACTCTTCTCCAGAACCAACAGTGACTCTCCCAAAGCTAACCTCAAGAACCCTCAAGGTACAATCAGTAAACTTCAGGAAATCAAACCTCTGTTGGCAACACTAACTGAACTAACTTTTAGTGAACCCATCATGACAATATGCTTATATTGGCATAAGTTACAATTAAGATATCTGATCGTTGACATACGTTAAGTGTAAGCTTATCCAAAACCTATGAGTACTGTACCTTGTGCATAACTTATGCGTAACTTATCAAGAACTTATCTCCAACGCATATCAACATATTTGACGTGTTCCAGATGACTGCTGAACCTGTTCCTAACTTACAGCTACAGCTACGCCCCCAAAAAAAAAAAAAAAATACATATAAAGTTCAGCGTATGCCAGCAATTTAGAAGATTCTGGGACGTTGGGCATACAATGTCTATATCGTCAAGTGGAGGAAGGGGCTCACAGAAGCACTCATTGCTTGTTAAAGACAGTAAACTTTGTTATGAGTGTTTTTACTAAAGTAACAACACAGAAGAAGGTCGTTTGATTTGTCACTAGGAGCTTATTTGAAAAGAGTCACTAGATGCTCTGAAAAGTCGCTAAGTTGGCGAAAACGTCAGCAACAGTGCAGTTACTAAAATCGTTCAGTAAAGCTTGGTTGAAAGAAACAAAAATGAGCCTAGCAGTGGATGGTGGTGTCTCCATTTTATTAAACTCTTTGTTGATGGCAGGCGACAGCACTACAACCACATGATCAAAATAGAAGGAAGGTAAAAACAAAAGCTCAACTAATAACAGGCGCTAGCAAAGAAATCAGTGCCGATTCTGCTCTCTGTGGATGAGAGCGGAGAGAGTTCTGATGATGATGCAAAAGTCAGATAAAATTACAGAATGAAAGTTCAGACATTTGCCTGCGGTATGAACAAAGCTGCAGTACATTTTTGCCTTAGGCCTGCTCTGATGCTGAGCAACCACATAGGTTTCCATGATGTTTTTCAGAGCATATGTATATATGTGGGCTTTTTTGTTAACACACTAAATGCAGTAAAAGGTTCTGAAATGAATGGTGATCATGCTTCAGAGGTGTAAGCGAGGGAGCTGTGGTGGGCTTTGAAGATGTCAGAGTGATGGATCCTCTAAATCTCCCTAGAACATAAATAGGAGCTAACACACATATTTTATCAACTAAACTTAGAAGGACGCCCCACTGGGTGATAATGATCAAGCTGAAAGCTGCTAATTGAAAAAGAGCTGCAGCACTGTGTGGTCACGAGGCTGTAAAATCCGAGCCTGCTGGACACAAAGGAACCTCACAGGTTGAGATGATGGATCGCAGCTCAGGGGACGGTCAGAGAAAAGCAGTTAAGTGTTTTGTTGCTTTCAGCCTTGGAGGTGAGTGATTGAAGTGTGATCCTATTTTTGGCTCGCCTCCAGAAAAACTTTGCCTGAACCCTGCAGGAGCCGCCTTAGTGATTTCTGAGTCTTAGAGGGCTAAAGACACTAAGGACAAAGTGTGGTTTAGTTCCTTTGGTCAGAAACAACTGGAATCATCCATTATAAATGAGAACCTGCATGGCTCTGTGACACAGTGTGGTGCTGCAATGCTGATGCTCTCTCCTGCAGGCCTATTGATCCCCAGCACCAAATGCACAAAGTTTTACTGTTTTCTATTAGCAGATAATCAGGTGCTTGTTATAATTTCCATTCCGAAGAATTCTAGTAAAACTAATAAAGGTCTGGCTTTTCAAAATCATACTTCCCTATGAACGTTTTAAGTTTTGGGACAATAAAGAATGTTTCTGCTTTTTTTTAAACTACAAACTACACTGGATTTTTCATAGGATATGTTTGTTATAGACAAACACAAAAAATAAGGAAATAAATATATATATATATATATATATAT
>NW_015150651.1:212404-222750 GCF_000732505.1 Cyprinodon variegatus
GAAAGCGGCTGGATAAGCTGATCAGGAAGGCCAGCGCTGTGATTGGATGCCCTCTGAACTCAGTGCAGGAGGTGCAAAACAAAAGGATCGTAACTAAATTAACATCCCTGTTGAATAACGTCTCCCCCCGCGTGCATGATGCTGTTTCAGAACTGGAGAGCTCCTTCATTAACAGACTGCTGCACCCTAAATGCACCAGGGTGCGTAATCACAGATCCTTCCTCCCCGCAGCTATAAGACTCTATAACCATCAATGTTCCCAACAACCTCAATAAGTTGTTACATTCATGCTTATTTTGCATAGTTTCTACCTCAGTCAGTTAAATAACATGCTGCTGTAATTTTGCACATCTCTGATGTTGCTGCTATTTTCAAATATGTATTACTGTAAAAATGTCCAGCTGTATATTGGTTAAATATTCTCCAGGTGCACAGTTTTATGTTTTTAATACACTTTATAGTACAGTACTTCATTGTTTATTTTTTAACTCACTTCACTATTATGCTATTCTTTTACACCTTTGTAAGGTCCACTTTTGTGTGAACATCCTTTATATAATCTTTTAGCTGCTGTACACATCAGGGAATATATATATATATATATATATATATATATATATATATATATATATATATATATATATATATATATATGACGTCATACACACTCCGATTTGTTTTAAAAAAATATAAATATAAAAAATTTAAACGCGGATGTTTGGGTGACGTATGATTCGCCTACATGTTGTAGATGCTGGCGTACCATCCAACCATCTATCCATGCATTATCTGACATGCTTGTCCTAATTGGTTTCGCGAGGGGTGCTGGCGCCTATCTCTAGCTGTCAATGGGCGAGAGGCGTACCATAAAGAATAAATTATGAACAGTTTAGTTTGTGCCTTCAACTCGTTGCCCATAGGAAGACTTTACTTAGATATAACAGAACCGAATATCTTCATAACAGCTCCAAATGACACAAAATTAATATGAGTGAGTAGAACATGTTGTAATAACGTAAAATCAATGTAAAAAAAAAAAAAAAAACTGTGTTCCCCTTTAATATTTAATCAGTCTAAATCTTTGTTAAAAAAAAAAAAAAAAAAAACTGTGTTCCCCTTTAATATTTAATCAGTCTAAATCTTTGTTAACTGGTTCCTTTACTTCTTTCACTCTTTTATTCTCTCTTTACATTTATACCGATGACCTCTCTTTTCCCCAAGTGTTCAACATTCAATGCTTTGTTCTTTTGCTCATCATTTTTTCAAATCATCAGAAAGTTTCCATCTCTCAATTCCTTTACCAATTCAACTTCCCCAATTTTCTTAATTATTTCTCTGGAAACGAAAACAAGGCTCAAAATACCTTTTTTTGCTTCATCAGTGGGTCTAAATGTTGTTTTTATTTCTTCTCTAACAACCTTCCTTGAAACAACTCTTTCTTCATCTGAAATGTTTTCTTCTAATACCCGTTTATTTCCTTGATTCTCAAACCACCTTCCTCCCCCTTTTACTTCCTCTATATCTTTCTTTCCCGTTTGAAACTGTTGTACAGCCTTCCTCATCCTCATCTACCTGACCTGCCATTTTGTTCCATCCACCAACCCGGAAGCCAAAAAACGTTTTTTTGCAAACGAATGCCAGTCCATATGCCTCTCTCCTACTGTAGGATCTCCCTTTAGAAATATTCAGTCTCAATTCAGTTTATTTATATAGCACCAATTCACAACACATGTCATCTCAAGGCACTTTACAGTTCACCAGATCATAGTGTCAAATTGATTCAAAGTTTTCTAGCTAAGGAAAACCAATTGATTGCATTGACTCATTGATTCAAATGCAAGCCCTCACACTAAGCATGCTTGTAGTGACAGTGGAGAGGAAAAACTTCCTTTTAGCAGGAAGAAACCGCCAACAGAACCAGGCTCAGTGTAAACGGCCATCTGCCGAGGCCGGCTGGGTTTCAGGGAGACAGAAGCAGAGATACAAAAAGCAGCTGTAAAAGGCGGCCCCGTCCAGGAAACACACAGCCAGGCAGACGAGCTCCGGGCCAGCTCCCATGTCAGAGGATGAAGAAAGCACATCCAGCCAGTCATACTCAGAGAAACAGGACTACACTGGAAAAACAGGCAGATCTTGAACATCTATAACAAATGATGGCAGCAGCACAGCTGATATTTCTCTCCAGGATGGGGTTACAGCCAAAAGGGAACAGCTGAGACGAAGCCACTATGAGAAAAAGCAGAGAGAGAGCATAACGTTGGAGATTGAACTACATAGAAATACATAGGATATATAATCTTTCTATTATTTCTTACAGATGAAATATGTGATGTCACTTGTTTGTATGAACTGATATCAGGAAGAAACATGAATCTTAGATTTACTTAGATTTACACATTTAGACTCCTATGCAGTAATTTTTACTGACAGTTATCACACTGCATGCTGATACAGCAACAAAATAAGTTAAAAATGTAGGAGTGTCCTTTACTAAACATTTTGAGCACTAGACTAACCACCAGAACACCAAAGGGAACCGATTAACTGTAACCTGAAATGAGGTGAGGTCATCGGGTTTAGGAGCAGTCGTCACTGCAGGTATGAGGGAGATTTGCATTATGTGATCAACCAAATAAACCTGCTTTTTTTGGAGTATTACAGACTGATTTTTAGATTGTTGGAGCTGCAGTGTGCAGTAATCACAACCTCTGATAATTATTCTCCCCAATGCTCTCAGCTGACTTCTGAACATCCATATAAATCTCCTCCTCTCCACCTCCTCACTGTAACCATTGCTCCAAAGCAAGAGCCAGTTGAGCAGAAAATACCCATTTGCCCTGCGGTAAGTGTTTGGTCAGGTTCCAAATGAGGTGATCCTACCCGTCCTTCTTTGTTATAAGCCAAGCGGTGGCCGCAGTGACGACACATGTATCCTAACCTGCTGATTTGATTGCACACAGCTGATGGATGGCAGCTACACCCTGTTTATTGGAGCTGTAAAAGAAGAGCAGACGTAATTTATGTCCTCTCTGCGTATTGATCTGATATAGGTGCATAGATGGGGGATGGGTGTTGAGAGAGGACCTGAGAGCTTATGCAGAAGTGGAAGGAACAATAAAGTTTGTTCTAGATATCATTCAGTTAAACGAGCTAAATGAGAAATCATCTTTCTTTAATAGTGTCCGTAGAGCTGTCAGTATTTTGGACACATTTTGAGTTCGTTTTTTTCTGTAGAGCTAGAGGCTAAAAACAGTCAAAAAAAGAGCTTTATTCGCAAACATTTTTTTTTATTAACCCCCAAAATGCCATGCCTCCAGATGCTATTCATATAAGATTATGTAGCTAATTTACACTAAAAACCTAGTTTTTCACTACATAAACTGATCCACAAAGAAGTTAACATGTCCTAATATAAGTTTATTTGTCCTTGATTTGAACATGTAAATAAGATGATCTGCCAATAGATGAGTAGCTGTCCCACAAAATAAGATAATTCTATTTTATTTATGGAAATACGATAAAGGAGATGTTTTTTATTTTATTTTTATTTTAAATGTAAATCATCTTGTTCCATTCACAAATTATCTTATCTATAATCTGTCAGGTTGAGTTGAGAGCTGAAGGACCCAAATGCAGAGATGAAGACGGAGGCAGTTACTTGCAAGTTTAATATCTAAAAACAGGGTAATAGAAGCAAAAATTCACAGAATCCAAACGACTGAAATCCAGAAAACACAAATGAAGGGTAGAAAAATGATGACCACAAGGAACCAGCAAACAGTCACTGAACAGGAGGTATATATATGGGAGACAGAAACAAAGACCAGGCTAATTAGCAGATTGAATAGCAGGTGTGGACAGAGGAATCTAGTAGGGAGCTAGGGGAAAGGAGACTGACACAAGAGGGCAAATAGGAGATGCATACAGTAAGAACTCAAATAGAATAAAAAATAGCAAAACTACAAAAGGGAAACTAAACCAAGGAAAACTCAGAGAAAACTTAAAAAATAGAACCAAAACCATGACATTTATCTATCAAAGTGTCCTTTCTGGATTGCCTTTTTATTATTATTATTATTGTTATATTAATTTTACTGAACCAGTAATTTTAAATTTGCGCCATACTGAGATGGACTCAGGGCAAAAAATCTGTCATGTTTTTAAGAGATCTGACCCACATGCAGAGAACCACTTAAGAGAACCAGGGGAAAAGTTTTAACAGGTTTATTGATAAGGAACACAGGAGTTGAATCTGGATCTCAGAGCACAGGTGAACCGGAGCTAGAAGGTCTGGGGAGGAGATCACTGTGATTAGTTCAGGGTCCGTAGGAAATCTGATTGAGATCTTGAAAGCTGTCAAAACAGGACTCACGTTGGAGGGGGTTTCTTGCTTGTCCCGGAATCCAGTTGGTGTGGGTTTATCCAGAGAGGAGGGAACTCGTTGGAGGGCGGACAGGTTGATTTTGGTTGGACCCTGAGGAGCAATGGAGCGGACTGCCACTTGGATTTCCGTGGGATCTTGAACGGGACGTGTGGAGGTTTTTCCCATGCTCGGTGTGAACACAAACAATCCTTCCAGGGGGAGAAGGCCAAACATCCAGTATGTCCCGCCAAAAGGCAAAGACAAAAAACAATGGTCTCAGAGAAACAAAAACTCAGATAAGACTGAGCTAATCTCAGCTTGGCTAGAGTACCCAAAACTGGCAAACACTCTGGCGTCTAGGTAGTGACAGTCCACTGCTCAAATACTCCTCAGTAATGAATCAACAAGCCGCAGGTGTGCAGGAGGACCAACAAGGACAGGGCACCACGTGGTGGTGGAGGGAGAGAAAAACACAAAAACAACCCACACAAACTGGATTCCTAACAACATGTTAATAAAACCTAGATGACAACAAAATAAGCCAGACTTGGCCTACTAAGCCTGACTTACAAACTAAACCTGTTTTATGAAACAGTTTGAATGTGGTAGCTGAACCACTAATGAGTTATGCTCTGATAACCTGAGAATATCTTCAATAACAGAGAGATGAGGGATATGTGAAAGTAGCAACTGTACAGTCAAACAAAAGCAGCGCCGATTCGACAGAAACCAGAAGCTTGAAGTGTTTTCCTTCAGCAAATCGAGTTGAGCTTCAACAGCTTTGACATGTATAAACAAGAGGGAAGAAAAACAGATAACGGATTAATGTCGACCTGAACGGAAATCCAGGTGGACTAGCTGGAGCGGGCCTGGATGAGTAAGGACAGAGAAGGTCAGAGGACGGCAGGAGGGCGGGATAAAAAAACGAAAAGGTGGAGGAAGCAGTGGAAAGGAAGTGGAGCAGGACCAGATGGAGATAGAGGGAGAACGTGCCAGAGACAGAGTCACTCACAGTCACAGAGAGCAAAATAGAAACTGACATGAAGCGATGGTCAGAGCCATTAGGAGAGTGGAAGTGGAGCGGGCTCTGGAGAGGAATAAGCCAAGTCCAATTTCATCTTTATGAGAGAGGGAAGTGGCATAGAGGGAAATATTGAAGGAACACAGGAGAGGAATAATGAAATGATTCCCCTCTGCGTGCTGTGTTATTGTTGGCATATTAATAAATCAGCATAAAGGAGAAGGACGCTGAACAGAGAGACGTTTAATGAGGAGACTGGGGCAAGTTGCTTTGACAAGCTATCCAGGCTCTCTACTTCATGCACATGGAAACTGAGTTTAACCTTTCTGGTGAGTCTTAACTCTTCCAGAGCATAAATGGATGTTAATATCACACAAAATGAACTGCTTTTAAATGATGATTTCATTAGTAGATAAAAAAAAAAATCTATCCAAACTAAAAGGGGGCCCACAGGTTTACATAATGGAAAACGTCAGTTCTCCCATCATTTTAGGTCAATATTAAAGTCAGGATTAATCAAACTTATTCCCTGGGTTTGCTTAAACAATGCTTTTATTACAGATGGAGAACAAATTATTTCATATTAACCTGGAATAAAATTAAAAACCTAAAATCTGCAGGTTTGTGTCATTTGAACAAATCTGGTGTAAAAGAAAAGAACATTTCTGAGAATTTCCTGAAGGACAACATTTTTAACTGAATTTTATTTATGACAAAAAAAAACTAGAAAAAGTCGTAATGCTTTTTTCTGCTGAATGAAAAATGAAAAATTAGCCAAAGAAACTGAATAATGGGGAAAAAAAAGGCAGAAATTAGCTGAAGAACCTATGAAAATGTGATAGGAAGTAATCAGAAACTTCAAACTGTAGAAAACAATTGAATTATCTGAAGAGGTTGTAGGGTAGAATATTTGACAGAACAATGGCAGAAAAAGACTCATCTTAAAAGCTGCACAGCCAAAAAATACATGATATAAAACAAATTCCTTCAACGTGAGCACTAGGAGGGTCTGATGATAATATTTCACAAGTTTCTAGAAAATGTCAAAGAAATTTTGAAGGGGGGCCACCTATTGCCCACTTGGGGAACCTGGCCGTTAGGGCCCATACAAGTTATATTGTGGCTCACCAGATTGATCGTTTACGCCTTTGAGGGATCCTGAAGGACAGAAAAAGTTTGGGGAAAAAAAGGGTGAAAAGCCCCCTGGAGTCTATTTTTTTCTAAAAAGTGGTTGAGTTTGGGTCATAATGTTGAGCCATATGCTGCAGAAATATATGAGTATAATGTAAAGGCTTTTATTTTGTAGAGTCCCTGGAGTCTTATTTTGAAAGTCTATCAGGGTTGCGTGTCAAGGGAAGGGTCATGTCCAGCAGTGATATAGAATCCATTTCTTAATGTGAAATCACTGGTTTTCCATTTTATTGGGTGAATAGATGCTGTGTTAGACCGTAAATGAGAGACTTTTATTGCGAAAGTTGCTCTGGGGTGTGATTTGAAAAGGTCACTAGAGTCTAAGGCTACATTCACACTGCAGCCTGAAGTGACCCAAATCCGATTTTTTCGCTCACATGCGACCTTGATCTGATCTTTTCATGGCTGTCTGAACAACACAGATCCGATTTTTTCCAATCCGACCCAGGCTGCTTGGCTATGTGGTCCTAGTACAAATCTGATCTTTTCAAATGCGACCTGTGTCTGAACAGCCAGGTCGCATTCATCCAACCTGAACGCCATTAGTAACCAACATAGGTCACTATTTTGAGTCTTGCTATACAGAAGTGGCAACAAATGCCATGGCCGACGATGATGCGGAAAGTGGTATTATTTTTTACCATCTTGAAAAGATTGTGTTTAGAAGGTTGATAAAGATCGCTAGATGCGCTCCAGCGCTACCATCCATGTTTACTTATGTAAACATAGAGCACGCTCACTTGTGACGTCATTGCGTCCTAAACTGCGCATGAGGGACACTTAAGCTGAAGGAATGCAGTTCACACAGGAGATCACACACAAGTCGCATATATTTGGAAATGTGAACGCAACGGAAAAAAGTCGGATTTCACAAAAAAATCGGAATTGAGCATCTAGGCCTATAGTGTGAACATTGCCTAATAGAAACAAGCTGGTGGAGTTTGGATTATGATGCTGAGCCATTCACATCAATTTATACACAAGTATAATCTAGAGGCTTTTATTTTTTACTACAAGCCACACTGCTATAGCGCCGTCACTATCTACGTAGCTGGGACACGCATATAAGGACCAAAGAGGAGCGTAGTATTGTCCATTATATAATCTAAACTACGGTAGTAAAAAGCAGCCTTTTCACAGCGACACGTTGCTAATGCTGTCTTCATGTGGTATGGTAAAGATGATCCTTTCCACTTGTTAGGTAGAGATTACCTCATGTTGAAATGCTTTTGTTTTGGTATAGTAGAAAAACATGGTGGATCCACATATTATCCTGACCTGCTATTTGGGCAAGATAGTTGATGGGTATGTTCGATTTCAGAGGCTGCATCCTCCAAGCCCCCATCTACTTGGACTGGATCCTTCGAGGTCTGTGAAAATAAGGAGGCCGGAAGAGTTTTGGCTATTGATTCAAACAGGTCCAGCCTTATCCGGCTTTCACCAGCCATATGCCTGTCGCCTAGCAACCATGACAGGTGACACACAAACAGATTTACACAGGGACAGATAAACACTTTCAATAAACCAAACATTAGCCACCACAGATCTGACTCAAGAACCACTTAAAACAACTATTTTCATTAATTTCAGACGGAGCTATTCACATACTTGTATTATATTAAACTACACTTCTAATATTCACCACTGCTTGGTGCCATTTCCCCTTTACCTCTGAGCATGGAGCTGCCGGCTTGCTTGCACTTGCAATGAATCATGGGATACCCAAGGCTACGGAGGATACACCGGACCCATCCTTCAAAATGGGGGGAAAGAAGGATGCATTTATCGGCTGCATTACGAGGACTCTTCCAATCCGAACAAATCTCAACGCAGCACTATGATGTAATCGGCCGATGAATCTGGCCTTCGGAATACGCAGCTGCTGGATTTGAACTCAGTAATAGAGTCATCTCCTGATTCCAGTAAATCATGAGCTCACTGGCATACATTACAGATAAATAATAAAATACACGATTAGATAATTAAATTGCTTATCAAATAATAGAACACACCTTTTAAACAACTACATAAATATAAAAATCAAATTTAAGAAAATATACAGTATTTATACTTTATAGCTGTAAATTTATATAAAATAACTATATTTTTAGGGGGCCTCCAATCTCCAACTCCATTATCTTATTTTTGGTCACTCTTCAAGTGCATAGTATCTAACTGTCTTAAATGGCCTGTCCTTAAGGACAAAAATACTATTTTTTTGGCAGATTAACCTCTCAAATTAAGGGTAATTATGCTTGTACTTTTTTCTGAACTGACTTAAATTACTGTCCCTGTAAACAATACTTAGCATATCTGGATTTTACAACTGAATATGGTTATCAGCCCAAACGAAGGACGCTGGATTTAAGATATCTTTTGTAGAACTACACGTGTGTTTTAATTGCAGTCCTGCAGCAATGAGCTGCCCTCCTAGAATTTCATCACAAATGAATCTGCACTTCAATGTTCTCTGCAGGCTGCTGTGGCACCAGGGAGCAACAGGAGATATAGTGCAGTGCTGCTCCTGCTCTTGACTGCTGTAGTCTCTTGGCTGCTTAACATCATTACTGCCTTCCTGTCACCACAGCAACCAGCCTGGTCACATCCTCCATGATGCTTTGGAGTTGCACACAGTGTGAACGAGGCTCAACATGCTCTATATCATGTCAGATAAAGAGAGAAACATGGCTTTCTGTGTGTCAGAGGAATATGTGGCCTTTAGGGGGTAGATAAATTACACTTTTATTACTTTACAAATTTGACAATGCATTTTATTAGCACTCCTCCACATCACCTTTGTTCCTCTACTCTGGTCCCGTGCCACTCTCGGTGGGTCCCAAGGATGCAGCCACGTGCTGATTGAAGATTTAATAACGCTAAAAGGTTCACCACCCCCACACCTCTTTCTTCTTTCCCTCGGTAACCTCGCTCATTACTGGAATGATCAGTTCCCATCTAATAACTCACCTGCCTGGTGAATGAGTCACCATGAGCCAGAGAAACAGGGGTGGGCGTCAGACGCATCTCACTGTGAAACAGATATTTATACTGCTCAAAAGCACCACAGTTCAGACTGGCAAAAACCACAAAGCAAAAACTCACTTTACTTCAGATTTTTATATCATGAAAAGAACAGATTAGATCTCAATAATTCATCTGAGAGTGTGTGTTCTTGTTTCTCTAAGAGATGTATCATTTCGCTGAGCTAAATAAAACATAGCAAAGCAGGGCTCTGTGCCTCTGAAAGAAAATACACTTACAGAGCTCTGAAAAGTAATTCATACTGTGGTGGAAAGGGCGCAACAAACATTGGAGTTAAAAAACATCAAAACACATGCAAAACAAAAGTGCTGCAAAAGAGGATAGAGAGAGCAGCGAAGTGCAAAAACAATGCAATTACATTAATGATGTTACCACACAAAACACTTGCATAAGAAAAGTGCAGCCACTAGCAACAAATACTCTAGGTTAGTGGTACCCAAACCATTCCTGTTAGGCCCCCCTTTGGTTTACAAAAACCATCTGACCTTTTTTTTTAAGGGTCACTGTAGAAAACTTTCTATCTAAGGAAAACCAGCTGATTTTATCGACTCATTGACTCTTCAGCAATCCCTCTCACCAAGCATGAATGTAGTGACAGTGGAGAGGAAAACTCTCTTTGAAAAGAAAAAAACCTCTAGCAGAACCAGTATCAGTGTGAGCGGCCATCTGTTGAGGCCGACTGGGGTTCAAGGAGACAGAAGCAGACATAGAAAAAGAAGCAGAGATACA
>NW_015150651.1:223478-243274 GCF_000732505.1 Cyprinodon variegatus
CCTGCCTGTTCCGGGCTGAACGGTTTGCCTGAACTGTCTTCGGACTCCTGGACCTCCAAGCCTTCCTGTTCTGATCTATTTGCCTGACCTGGCTTCGGACTCCTGGACCTCCAAGCCTTCCTGTTCTGATCTATTTGCCTGACCTGGCTTCGGACTCCTGGACCTCCAAGCCTTCCTGTTCTGATCTATTTGCCTGACCTGGCTTCGGACTCCTGCTTGTTTTCCGTTCTCGGGGGCTGCAGTTTCTGGGACACTATGGGTGACAACCTTGTTTGCAGCCTACCGGCAGGATATTGCCTTGTTCTCAGGACAGGCTGAACTGTTAAACCGGGTTAGTGACTCGGGCGTTGAAAGCATCCTCCGTTAGATTATTATGGTCACAGTTTCCTGTGATAGACGCCCTAGCTGCTGTTACTCCGATCATCCGAATTTTAGTAAATGCTTTTGAATTATCCCACTGTCTGTTTTGCCTCAAATACTGGCTCCTCTGTTCTGAGTCATGACAGCATAGGGACATTATACAAAAGAAAACAAATACAGAACAGTAAAATGTTGGTAGAATATGTCAAAATGGAAGAACAATAAAAATAAATGAATAAATTTAATTATTCAATTTGTCAAGAACATATGTTTTAACAGTTTTTGGTTTTCAAGTTCTTTTATTGTGATGTTGAATTATTTAAGTTATGTTTGCTCTGAATTAAAACGAGCCTTCAATTAAAGGACACGTCATTGTTTCCTTACATCTGATTGGCTGCCTTGTAGAGTGTTTTCTAAGATTCAGATCAATCCTGAAAGCTAGCCTGGAGCAGGTTAGCTGTTCAGAGTACTTTACCATAATGACTAGCCTTGCAAAAAGTGAATCCGGCTTGGTGGCACCGGATAGTCAGGGTTAAACCTGAAGTTATCTCGCTAACCCAGTTTTCTGCCTTTGTGGTACCTGCCTCATTATAATCAAGGATGATTTTGAGACATTTAAAGAAGGATAAAGGAATAAAATAACATCCTAGGCTCTACACATATTATTCAAACGCTGTAAAATCTATCATAAAAATGGATCCTTCAAATACATAAAGGTAGTTCAACTTGTTGGTTGGTATTGACACAAATGTTCGTAATGATTCATCACTCTAGTATAATCATTGATTTAACCAACTTGCTTTTTCTGATCCTAACAAATAGTAACATTTTGAAGTGGCCAGACTTTAAAGGTTATATATATATATATCCTGCTATTTTTATGTCATTTTACCTCAACTTGAGGCACCTATACAATGAAATATTGCATTTCACACAACAGAACAGCCTGACTTTCAAAGTTGTTTGCATCAAACTCATACTTCATTGTGAGCACTAAACAAGGATCTATGAGCAGCATAAAATTCATATGCTCTCCACAAAAAAAAAAACAAGATGATACAGTATTGTTATTCTACACGCATTCAACTAGCACAATATCACACGCTTGAACAGCATAGAACAGAGGTCTTCAACAGGGGGTCCGCAAGCCCTATGGGGTCGGTTGAGGTACTGCATGGGGGCTGCGAAAGTTTTGGTTGATTAATTAATTTATTTTTTTATATTCCCTCTTGCAGTTTTTTCCACTAATTGAAATGTCTCTAAATACACATTAACATGAATTCAACAGACTGTAGTAAACAGATAAATGGAGGTAGAAGATGTCTTACAGTCATCAATGCAGATCTGTGTTTCTGAGTAAAAATAATTCAAATATCTGACAAAAGAGTGGAAATGATATAAAAAAAAATGTCATTGTTGTTCCAATAAGTTAAATAGTAAGAACAGAAAAATAGACTCTAGATGTTTTAGTTCTTTAAAAAGTCAAATAAATAATATCAAGATTTGATGCATAAAATATCTAATCTTAAAAAGTTTTTCTCTCTTTTTGGAAAAATGAATTAACACTATAACATTGTTTAAAATTCTAAAAACATGATTTATATTTGAGATAGTCTTCAACATAAATGACAAATTAACCAGAGAAAAGAGGTCAAATAGGTATAGGGTAGCTGTAACCTAAACCTTTTGGTTATATTCCCCCCTGCCATTTTTTCCACTAATTGAAATGTCTTTAAATACTCATTAACATGAATTCAACACACTGTATTAAACAGATAAATGGAGGCAGAAGATGTCTTTCAGTCATCAATGCAGATCTGTGTTTCTGAGTATCTGACCAAAGAGTGGAAATGATATAAAACAAAATGTGTCATTGTTGTTCCATAGTTAAATAGTAAGAACAGAAAAATAGACTCTAGATGTTTTAGTTCTTTAAAAAGTCAAATAAATAATATCAAGATTTGATGCGTAAAATATCTAATCTTAAAAAGTTTTTCTCTCTTTTTGGAAAAATGAATTAACACTATAACATCATTTAAAATTCTAAAAAAAATTTTATATTTGAGATAGTCTTCAACATAAATGACAAATGAACCAGAGAAAAGAGGTGAAACAGGTATAGGATAGCTGTAACCTAAACCTTTTTTTTATATTCCCTTCTGCCATTTTTTCCACTAATGGAAATGTCTTTAAATGCACATTAACATGAATTCAACACACTGTAGTAAACAGATAAATGGAGGCAGAAGATGTCTTTCAGTCATTAATGCAAACATTCAGCGATACACAGGAGCTCTTTCAATCTGGGCACCATTTCATTCACAACACCTGTCCCATCAACCAGGAATCAGAATCAAAAAATACTTTAATAATCCCAGGGAGAAATTACCTTTGTTGCATTTCTCCATATGTAATAGAGTTACTGTAGGACCAGTTTGATATAACACAATTTCCTGCAATATATATATATAATTAGGCGGTCCCTGCTCCATCTCGCCATCAGTTTGGGGGTCCTTGGCCTGGAAAACGTTGAAGAAGCATAGAATGTGATTTACTTACCGGTGTCACTTGTTCATCAGATGTCTTCATGGATGCAATTGCTTTACTTGTTTAAGAACTGAGCATTTGGTGAATCCACTTTGGTTCTGGTCAAGGTTCTCAAAGCTGTCTTGAATCGAGTATTTAAAGAAAAGCTTCTTATACCTTGGTTTGAAACTCGCGTATAGAAATTGTAACCATTTCAAATGCTTTCCTATGACGGAGTATACTGAAAATAAAGTCCTCATATTGTTACAATAAAGTCATCATAAGGCACCCTTAGATTGGTCAATTTAACCAATAAGTGGTTGAATTTTGAAGTTATGTGTCCAACCAATCTTTTGTTAAAACAACAAATCTAATTTGGTCGTATTTTAACCAATCTTTATTGTTAAAAGGGCAAACCAATACAAATTGGTCACTTTGACCAATATAATGGTCAATTACAACATTCAAAGCCAGAGCAAGGTCTTGAATCTCCAACCTTATTGCTGCAAGGCAAACTGTCACTATTGACATATTGGAATTTAATACTAGTTTATAACCAAGGTTAATGCCAAGATTTGCATGCTGGACATGAACACATATTTGTAGTTGTTCTCTAGGTCCGTAACTATTACACACTACACTTGACTACAGCCAAACAGTCAGATTAGTGAACCATCAGTTACGGTACTATTTTTTTTGGTTGTTAGGTTAACCAAGTAAATTGGTGGTTCCAAAACCAATGGCGTGTTCAGTTTCTGACCAATATATTGTTTAATCTAACCGAAATAGGTTTAACCAACTAGATTGGTTGTTTTTCCAACGAATACGTTCTTAGAGTTTAAAAAAAACAGAGTAATGATGCTATGCTAGTGTGAAAACATTGCTTTAATAAGTTGAAGCCTGAGCTGAGTATTTTAACACATGGGGAAGACAACTACTTCTTAATACAGCATGACTGTTGTGATATTAAAACCTTAACGTTCATAATGTTACGGCTTAATTCTGGCAATATTACAAGTTTGATTATAGTTTAATATCTTGAAATGTAACGACTGTGTTTTTGTAATGTTTATTCTAGAGAATAAAGTGGTAACATTACCATAATAAAATAATAACATTACGACTTTAAAGCTGTAACATATAAAAAATTAAAGTTGAAACATTACCACCATAAAGTTGTAACATTACAAAAATAAAGTCTTTACATTTCAAGATATTAAACTATAATTAAACTACCGTAATAGGTTTTTAATCTCATATTGTTACACATTTATCCTGATGTTAGGACTTTATTCTTGTACAGTAATTTTACAGCTTTAATTTTCATTGACCTTTTCGATTATCACATCCTCTGGGTAACATTTTTGGGGATTGGTGGCCTAGGGGTTAGGGCATTGCGCTTGGAATTTTTGATGCCAAAACAGAATTTTAGAAAGGTTTAAAGTCTAATAAAAGTAAATTTTGATTACTATAGCCCCTTTAATCTGGTAGGTAATCTATGGAGGGAGCTAATCATTAGGGTGCTGGCAAAGAGGCCTTCCAGTTTCAAAGATTTGAAGGTCACTGACAAAGAGAATAGTGTTAAGATACAACTAAATGCTGTAAAAACTATTTTTCTATAGATTTTTTTTATATTTTATGAAAAAATAAACAAAAAACATTCAGCTTTTTAAGGGAACTCTTTTTCCACTGTATTATCTGTTGAAGGGAGTCTTTATAGTTTACTATAACAAACAGTTCTTTGTTAAAATCATACAAAATTTGATCTAAATCCAAACCAGCCAGTCAGTAGCATTAAATATACTCTCAATTCTATAATGTCTCAATCGCAGACCTTAAATAGGCAGTCCTAACACATGGGCTGTGTCCAAATGTCTAGATGAAAAAGTAGTGGATTTGAAATTTCTCACAATGCACCTTAAAAAGTAGTGATCATCCATGGTCCCAGATTGCTTTGCAAAAGCTCGCCTCACAAAGCATCATGGGATTTGTTATGACACCGGTGCGCTGCCAGGTAGTGACAGCGGTGACAAAAAACAAAGATGGAACACGCACTGTGCAGGGAGGCAAAGTTACATGACAAACTGGAGCAAAAAGTAGTGATCACCTGTCCAAACAGTCAGTTAACTGAATTCACTATAAAGTCCACTATATAGTCAGGTTAGGGCGGGTGTTCGGACAGAGCCCTGAATATCCTGTAGACAATGTGAGGAGATTTTAACGGTGATGTTCTCCTTGCAATGTTACTGACCTCTTATTAATCTGTAAAGATTAAAGAAGAACATATCAACCGTTAGATGTGTTAAAAGGATTCATACTTTTATCAATAAACATAAAAAAACATAATAATTTTTTCCTCCACTTGCATTTAAACACCAGTTTTAAATTAGTTTATTAAATGAAATCACACTGAAATAGATTATATTTCTGGCCGTGATGGGGTGGAATGTGTAAAAGTTTATGGAGCGTGTTTGCTTTTGCGAGGGACTGTATATACAGTATAAATGTAGGTTACTTCTGCCTAAATGCATGATAGATCTACAGTACATTTATTTATAATTTAATACCAAAGGGTGGGATTTATCGGTGCAATAAATTCTTGCTTTTCATGCTCAGGGTTCATTGTGCTGATGTGTGTGGTTTTATTTTTCCGGTTCATGTAATTGACTGCCCGCTCTGACCTTTTTCCCCCAACCCATCATGCAGCACCATTAGTCACTATAAAACACAGAACAACCCCCCAAAAAATCACTGCATAATCATTTATTCACATATTTCTTTTCACATATTGTAGTCTATTATTGCTGCAGTTGAGGCGCCTGTCTGATTTTATGCTTTCCCATAAAACAGGATTTCTTTCAATCACTTTATATTTTTCATCTTCATGCATGCTGATTATTACATTTCATTGGAGCAGGATGCGAATAAATAAAACTGTGTCTTTTTAAGTTACATTTCATATTCTATTCCATTCTATTAATGCGTCTGTAACATGCCTTTTTCAAAGTCCAAGGAGGGGGAAAAGAAATCACTTCTTGGGACATAGAGTCTCCATATGAGGGAGAGTGAAGGCATAACAAAAAGCACATCAATGCTAAATATTATTAAAGCAGGCAATCTATGGTTAATTATCAGAAGCACCCAAACTGCTGCTGCCTTCCCACATAGAGCCTATCCATACATGATAGGGTAAAAGGCTAAGTGTATTTAACTAGAGTTCATCTATGTACAGTAGCTCTGAAATATGGCACCAAATGTGCTTGTGAAAAAGGTTTGAGGTTACACGTTAAAATACTTGTGACAAAGTTATTTCTTTTTTTCCCCCCTGTTTCACTGAGAAAGTTTTGCATGTATTTCCATCCTGCTCTCCTAACATAAAGAGCATCTTACAAGCTAAAGTGAAGATACTGGCACGAATTTCTTTGCCGCTCTGGGAGGAACCAGGAGCAGCAAAGTACACCGCCACAGTGTTGGAAATAAAAATCAACTTCGCTCTGTCCTTTGCTCGGCAGCTAATCCAACAAAGCACAAGAAAAAGAAGAGCGACTTTATAAAACAAAATAACAAAAAAACCCTGCAGCAACAACAATAAATGGTGTGTTCCAGTTTATGCTGATCGTTCTAGTGCTAATAGATTATGTTGTTTTGTTTTTTTTTAAAAGTGCTTATTTATCCATCAAGTGACTATTCTATCTTACTTTCGTAATTCAGAATAATTTAGCATTCAGTTTCCCTAACACACCCACTCATGCATATGCATGCATGCTCTCGCTGAAGCTATTGCATATGCACACATATATGGAAAATGATATAATCTTTTCTCTGATCCACAGCAAAGGCAACTATTAAAGAACAATTGATTTTTTTGAACCTCTTAGTGTTATTTGTAAATGTTTCAGTACTCGGTTCTCTGTAAGCACCTGGTGTCACCGAGAGAGATGGAGAAGAAGTTTTTGGTCTCTCGTTATAAAGAAAGTGATTCTTTTCTCTTCAAGTGTCCACAAAACTCAGCTTGGTGACTTTTTTTTGTTGTGACTACACAGAGTCTGTGCTCTTAATGGTGATGGTGAGGATTCAGTGGCCAGGCCAGGGAAACGCTCTGGCCCAAAGTGTTAAAGGTCCTCGAGCTCCCGGGCGGGGAAGCCTCTGTCAGACATATGCTGACTCGCTGGACTGCGTCCTGCCCAGGTTTGGGGCCTGGGACAGGTGTGAGACATCCTTCTTTCGTACTTCACAGATAGACTTCCTCCGGGCCTGCACGCCCTGCATGGCTGACTTTATCTTCCTCCATCCCAGGTGGTTGAGCTCGGCCAGGTTGAGCAGAACGCATATGCCGCTTACGGCAAACATAAAGACCAAGAATACAGTTTTTTCTGTCGGACGAGACACGTAGCACTCCACCTCCTTCACACATGGGTAACGGTCACACTCGAACATCCCTGGGACGTTAAAGCCGTACAGGAAGTACTGGCCGGCCAAGAAGCCAATTTCCAGCGCGTTCCGGAACACCACCTGGATGACGTAGAAACGGGAGATGCCCTCCTGCCGCCGTACTTTTGCACTTTTGTGTGTTGGGATAGCCCCGCGGGGTCCGTTTGGGATCTCCTTGACATCCATATCATGGTCATCCTTGCTTTCAGGGTGCACCAGGATGCCATTGATGTTGCGGGAATGAAGTTTGCGAACATGATGGTCGTGGTGGCGGCCGTGGTGGCCATGCCCATGGTGGTCCATGTGGGAATGGAGCAAAGAATAGCTTCGATCACGTGCTTTGGCAGACTGGTGGACAGAATAGGTGATGAAGCAAAGGCTGGGCGTGCACACCAGGATGATCTGGAACACCCAATAGCGGATGTGCGAGATGGGGAACGCCTTGTCGTAACACGCCTGGTTACAGCCGGGCTGCATAGTGTTACAGATGAACATGATCTGTTCGTCTTCATACACCTTCTCGCCAACTATCCCAACTATTAAGATACGAAAGATCACCACCACTGTCAGCAGGATCCTGCAGAGACACAAAAGAAGAGGGAACAGGCAGGTAGGGGAGAGGGATGAGATGAAAAGAGGACATTGGTTAATGAGGAGCAGAAACACCGATGTAAGGGGGAAATGTCCTGATGCTGAAAAGTCCAATTCATTTAAAGCATTGACTCGCAGAGTTGGGGTCTTCCATCAACCAGTATGGGGTTTTAAGATCCACAAAATAAATTAAACTAAACAATAGGCTTATCCCAAGTGGGGTCACAAGGGGTTCTGGTGCCTATCTCCAGACAGCTGGTTCTATAGAAACTGAGTAAAAGTCACTGAAATAGATTAAGCTGAATTCAGCTGAACTATATTTAATTGACTTAGATTAATGGAAAGTATCTGAACTATTTTTGCATATCATTTCCTTTAAAACAGCTAAACTTAACTGGAATGATTTGAATAAATCTGATTGTCTTTATGGTGCCCTGGCATCACTTATGGTGTTCTGCCCAGTCTCGCTTGGCTGAAATGACTTGAATGAAGCAGAATTGATGATACGTTTCATTATCATCTGATTTCAAATTTAACAAGCTGAAGAGAAATAATCTGAGAGGTAAATGTGCTCCAGTTTAACACTTGTGGACCCTTGTATTCTCCACCACATGGTAAATAATCTCTTCAAAGTCTTTCCATTTATTAACAAAGTTGCATCATCAAGCTATCATTGTCCTTTGCTTAAGCAAAGGCTGAGCCAATAATAGAAGATCTACTGAAACTGTCAGGACCTCCCCTGGAGCATTATTAGAGCACTGCTGCAGCAGTAGAAAGCTGCGTCCAGAGATCGGCAGAGCTACAGAGTGGTGCAGCTGCTTCTTAAGGCCTCTGAGAGACTGATGTGCTGCACTGTTATATTCTGGAGTGGCTCCAGCTTGGGCACTGCGGAGGAGGACTGGGGCTTTAGGGCTGCATAGTCAGCTCTTTTTAATGAGTTAGGAATGCCTGCGCATCATGGGGGCTCCCCGACACTTGAAAAGGATGTACGCGTGGCCCTCCTGGGGGGAGGAGCTAATCACTTTTAAAACTTCTGCTTCTGAGAACAACAGGGACAAGAAAAATGGTTTAGAAAACCCTCGGAGAAAGGTGTTCACCAGGGATCGGGTATTCTAAGGAAAGATCATGTGAAACTTCAGTGATGCGTTTTATTAACATCCAAGCTGGTGCTCTGAATGAAAGACAAATTCTGCAACTCTGAAAGTGCAAAGTTAAGGGAAAATCACTGCAGAGACTGGGGAAAAAAGGGGAAGGAAGCTGTCTGAATACAGGCTTCTTTGTGGAGGGAGATAACGAACGTCTGAACAGTGACTGGGGTGACAGCTTGTTAAAGCAAAGTGAGAGGCAGGTGAAGATAAGAGCAAAGAGGAGCATGTGTTGACATAAAACAGACCGAAAATAGAGCAGAGGGCTGCATTAGGACTGCTGCTGCTCCATCTGTGAATATCTGTGTGAGCGTTCTTTTATTTTTATGTGAACAGAGACAGCAGGATGCAGAGACAAAGACAAAGACTCACCCATGTGTGCAATGATGCACATCCAGCAGCCTGTACTCAAAGCATCTGCAAGTGCATACGCCACACTGACTCTGTGTTTGATAACGCAAGGGAATGCAGTAATCCACACAGAGATATAAAACTGTGTTCACTCTACCTGAGTCAGATGTGGAGGTTTGACAGTTGCAGGTTTGACTTGAAACTAATGATCCTATAAGTCTGTATAACATCTTCTTTTAAACAAATTGTTAGTGTTTCTTTGTTCTAATTTAATTTTTTTATTTGTTTTAAAAATCTTAACTGTTAAATTATCAACGATCTGTTCTGATACCTTCTCTCCAGGTACTCCGGCATCCTCCCACAGTCCAAAAACATGACTGTTGGGTTAATTGGCTTCTCTAGAATCTCCTTACGTGTGTGTGAATGATTGTTTGTTCTGTTTGTCTCTGTGTTGCCCTGCGATGGACTGGTGACCTGTCTACGGTGTACCCCGCCTCTCACCCGTAGACAGCTGGAGATAGGCACCAGCAGCCCTTGTGACCCCACTTGGGATAAGCGTGATGGAAAATGGAAGGATGGATGTTCTGATACCTTCATTTTCTTCTTTTATTCCTCTCAATTTGATTTCTAACAACAAGGAAAAAGTGTTCAGATTAAAAAAACTCTAAATAACTGTTAAATAAGGAGACATTGCATAAATTAACTTTTTATTAGGAAAAATCAAGTGTTTCTTTCATAGATATATATTCTGCGAAGTCTAATAAACCATTTCCAGACTACACAGACTTGAATTGATTATAAAAGCCTCGTCCCCCTCTTATGCATTAATCAGTCATTTAATGCAAACTGATGTTAGAATCTTTTGTTTGCTTTGTTTAAATAATTAATTGAGGCATTAGCTCATAGTGTATGATGAATATAAGAGAAACTACAGTTCTGTTTCAGTCTGGAAAGCTATGGTTAAGTTTCTGTTCAAAATCTGCTCTTTCATTAGCTGTTGATAAATATTGAACATACTGGGTGATCAAACTGAAACATAGGTAGCCTCCATTCTAAACCTCCTTATAGTGACGACCTCAAAGAGAAAAATTTATTCTTTTTATATGTGGAAGCTATGTTATTTCATTGCTGTTTCTTTCTGAGCTTTTTACGGGAGGTGATTGCAACAGATGGTTTGTTCCGACATTGTATAAAATCTCTGCAGCATAATTTAGCATATAACCACTCAGCAGTCATCTGGAAATATGCAAGATGTTCTATGCAAACCAGTGGCCTGCTCATTAAACATTCTTCTCCTGCAGCTTAATGCACGCTTCACACCAAGGCTTATATCCAAGGTTTAATTAGTGGTGGCCTGAACTCTCATGAGTCTTCTCTGTGTGCATCCATTTGTAGCTTCTTCCTTTTACAATACCTTCACTCTATAATTATTATACTGTGGGGCCATTTTATACTTTAGGTTAAACTAAGAATTTTGCCTTTTAAACTAGTTAAAGGAACTACAGACCATTCATATCTGCTGCAGTGATTGTGGATTCTAACAATAATCTTTATAATTTACAGTGAAGAAACAAAGGTACTTGAATATCCTGCTGTTTTGCAAGTTCTCCCACTTAGAAACCATGGAGGGGTCTGAAATTGTCATCGTAGGTCTATGTCCACTGTGAGAGACATAATCTAAAAACGAAATCCAGAAATAACAATGATATGATGTTTTAACTATTTATTTGGGTGATACAGCTGAAAATAAGTACTTGAACACCTGTCTATCAGCTAAAATTCTGACCCTCAAAGACCTGTTTGTCTGCCTTCAAAATGTCCACCTCAACTCCATTTATTATCCTAAATTAGATGTACCTGATTGAGGTTGTTAGCTGCATAAAGACACCTGTCCACACCATAGAATCAGTAAGAATCCAACTTCTAACATGGCCAGGACCAAAGAGCTGACACTAGAGCAGGGGTGCTCAAGTCCAGGCCTCAAGAGCTAACATCCTGTAACTTTTAGATGTATCACTTCCCTAACACACCTGAATCTAAAGGCTGAATCCCCTCATTTGGCTCAGCAGGCATGGTAACGAACCGCTCATTAGATTCAGGTGTGTTACAAATGGGGCACACCAAAAAGGTGCAGGATAGTAGCTCTGCAATATATATATATATATATATATATATGAATATATGAATATGTATAACTATGCTGTTATTCTGCAGTACTATGATCCGTCTCTGAAGCACGATCCATACAATCAGCTCATTTGCGCATGTGCATCCATATACAGTATACACTCACCGGCCACTTTATTAGGTACCCCATGCTAGTAACGGGTTGGACCCCCTTTTGCCTTCAGAACTGCCTCAATTCTTCGTGGCTTAGATTCAACAAGGTGCTGGAAGCATTCCTCAGGGAGTTTGGTCCATATTGACATGATGGCATCACACAGTTGCCGCAGATTTGTCGGCTGCACATCCATGATGCGAATCTCCCGTTCCACCACATCCCAAAGATGCTCTATTGGATTGAGATCTGGTGACTGTGGAGGCCATTTGAGTACAGTGAACTCATTGTCATGTTCAAGAAACCAGTCTGAGATGATTCCAGCTTTATGACATGGCGCATTATCCTGCTGAAAGTAGCCATCAGAAGTTGGGTACATTGTGGTCATAAAGGGATGGACATGGTCAGCAACAATACTCAGGTAGGCTGTGGCGTTGCAACGATGCTCAATTGGTACCAAGGGGCCCAAAGAGTGCCAAGAAAATATTCCCCACGCCATGACACCACCACCACCAGCCTGAACCGTTGATACAAGGCAGGATGGATCCATGCTTTCATGTTGTAGACGCCAAATTCTGACCCTACCATCCGAATGTCGCAGCAGAAATCAAGACTCATCAGACCAGGCAACGTTTTTCCAATCTTCTATTGTCCAATTTCAATGAGCTTGTGCAAATTGTAGCCTCAGTTTCCTGTTCTTAGCTGAAAGGAGTGGCACCCGGTGTGGTCTTCTGCTGCTGTAGCCCATCTGCCTCAAAGTTCGACGTACTGTGCGTTCAGAGATGCTCTTCTGCCCACCTTGGTTGTAACGGGTGGTTATTTGAGTCACTGTTGCCCTTCTATCAGCTCGAACCAGTCTGGCCATTCTCCTCTGACCTCAGGCATCAACAAGGCATTTCCACCCACAGAACTGCCGCTCACTGGATGTTTTTTCTTTTTCGGTCCATTCTCTGTAAACCCTAGAGATGGTTGTGCGTGAAAATCCCAGTAGATCAGCAGTTTCTGAAATACTCAGACCAGCCCTTCTGGCACCAACAATCATGCCACGTTCAAAGTCACTCAAATCACCTTTCTTCCCCATACTGATGCTCGGTTTGAACTGCAGGAGATTGTCTTGACCATGTCTACATGCCTAAATGCACTGAGTCGCCGCCATGTGATTGGCTGCTTAGAAATTAAGTGTTAACGAGCAGTTGGACAGGTGTACCTAATAAAGTGGCCGGTGCGTGTATAGTGTGTAATCTAAAGAAAGGAAGAACTAAAATGCAGATAAACATGGTTTAAGCATATTTAGCCAGACTGATCTGAGCATGTCCGATGATGACGTCAAACAAAATTTACTCAGAAAAGTCATAAAACATTTTTGAGTTAAGGATAGAAATAAGTAATTCTAGTACCATAAATACGCTAGAGCATTACACACTATTTATGGACAACCGGATGTATATCTGTTGCGCATGCGCAGGATAGATTGTGCTTCCTGGACGGATCGGGTATCGACACCGACACAGTTGTTAAAACTTGAATTTAACCACAGTTTGTTGGGTTTTTTTTTTTTTTCTACTTCCTCTAGTGGACGGGAGGCTTTCCGTTTTATTGGGAGTGACTTTGCTGCTATTGCAACAATTGTTTTTTTATTTAATCATTTAGCCATTAAGGGTTAATATTTAGCATCAGTTATTGAGAATTTCTATATGTTTTTCTATGTGTCTTTTTGTGGATTGTGTTTGACTATGATTAGAAAACAATCCTGTTTTTCTTAGAAACACAGATCACAGCTCCCAGATTAAAAAGGCTTCTGCATAAGCTACATCCAGTACCCTGCCAAGATACTTTTGATCTCTTAACTTTTTTAACTATTCCATGATTAACAGGTTTACAACCACAGACCTATTGAAATTTTATTCAAAGGACAAAAACACAGCAGCACTTTGCTTTTAAGTAGAGAGAAAACGTCAACCATCTTCTGTGTCCTTAGTGAGGAACGGCATCTCCTCAGCATGATTCAGCCATCGCCTTGTTTAACCAGCTTTTGGGAATAAAAGCTGTTAATTATCCTCCTTTAAACAGGTTAAGACTGTTTATGGAGATTATTAACAAAATCTGACACTTTTTTTTTTCATTTATGTTAGATTTATATTTTCATTTTTTTCTCCTTTCAATTATTGTGTTCTACAATATGTATGCCTGTTAACGCTGAACTACGTTGAGGTTTATGGTCATAACGTGACAAATTGAACTATGTTGGCGTGCAGGTTCTCATTTATTAGCTGCTGCAGCATAAATGACTTTATAAGTAGGGATTTTGTGATGTTCTGGTGGGAGGCAGATAAAATGTGATGTTTGCCGCCGCAGCAGCGGCTCTGGCTGCAGTTTTCTCACTGCAGCTTTGTTCGCCTCAGTGGTTTCTTTGCAGATCTACTTTCGGTAGATTATCATCACTGCAGTATTGGTCATTGAGTCAGAACGGAAGCAAATGTTTGTCATAAAAAAAAAAAAACAAGAATCCCAAAAGGTTGCACGAATTCAGGTCTTTATGTGATTACAAATGTGTGTGTTTGTGTGTGCGTGTGTGTGTGAGTGTACACTGCTGGATAACAGGATAATCAGCAGGGGGGGGGGGGGGATTGCTGCATTAGCAGAATGCAGTGCACTGAGTTTATCTGCAAACATCAGTGTTTTAAGTCCCGCAGAATAACAAGCCAATACTGTTAGCTGGAGCAGATCAGGACAGTAAAGCCCAGAGGCCTGAACCTGCAGAATATTCAATAAGCTTCATGAATTATATAAAAAAAGGGGGGGTTTACTAATCTAAGTGTCTTATACCCAAGAGGGAGGATATAAAATAAACTCACTTGCCGAGTGAAATTGTTAAAGACAACATGGGAAAGAGCCGGATATTACAACAAATGGATCCTTTAACAAATGATCCCCCCCTTTCTTCCCAGAGGATTTCCTCCAGGTTGAGACTAATGGTTATCATTTTAGAGAGCTCCTAAATCCTGCTGCTGTCCAATAGATGGAAGAGGATGGATGAGAAACATCCTTTTACATCCAGAGCTTCTGACAGTTGGCATTTTCATAAAAATTGAATATAACACAAGGCAGCTCGTGGGCACGCCAGAGTAAATGTCTCTCTAGACTTCGGAGGAAGAGACGCCCTTAAAAACAGGTCTGCCGAATGACTTGTGTGATTTGTGTTTCACTTTTCTGCCTGCTGCTCTCCGGCTGGTGTGTTGACTGGACACGCAGGCCCGTCTGTCCCAGAGGCCTTCCCACACACACACAGAAAACTTCATTCATACAACAGCTGCTGCTGAAGGCCTTATGGGAGAACAGAGCCCCCCTACGGCAGCAGAGCAGATGCATCATCAAACACACATCACATAAGATATTTTCCCACTGTAAAGCACACAAAGGTGAGTTTTTTTTGGGGGCAGAGACAGACCGTAAAATGCTGCATGAGAGCATTTTCTGAAACATTCCTCTTGCCTGTTAGAGGAAGTCCAGACCCTAACTGAAGTTGATCTCGTCCCTGCTTACAGGTTTACTGTAGCTTCCCCCTTCCCCACAGCATGACACTGCTACCACTGTGTTGTGGGTGGTGCATTCAGGTGGTGTTTGTGCTTCTAATTTATTCACTGACTTAGAAGTCTAGGGGGTTTGTTAGGGAAGCTTGAGACAGTTTTAGAAAACAAATTAAGAAGACATGAAAAACTCTTACATGTCACAAAAAAAGTTTAAATTTCACCTACTGTAGCAAACACCTGGCTACTTGACCAGAAGCCCCAAGGACTGGAGCTAACGATTAAGTGCAGCTGCACTAACTTGGCTGGATCTCTCACACTTCCACCACTGCATTTATTTATTCTGAGAAAACTTTAGGTTCAGCTAAATAATCATGAATCCACAAATGTTCCCCGATTTGTTGGGTCACAAACAGCAGAGGTTATGACTCAGGACGCTGTAAAACATTTAAAATATGTTCATTTCATTTGTGAAAGGTATTTTCTTATGGAATATTTAATAATACATATAATCCATCTTCTCCCACTTATTCTATCAGGGTCATGGTGGGCCGGTGCCTATCTCAGTCAATGTGCAAGAGGCAGGGTCCATCCTGGACAGGTCTGGACAGGTCACCAGTCTGTTGCAAGGCAACACAGAGACAAACAACCATTCACACACACTCTCACACCTAAGAGGACTTTAGAGAAGCCAATTAACCTAACAGTCATGTTTTTGGACTGTGGAGGAAGCTGGAATACACGGAGAGAACCCACGCATGCTCAGGGAGAACATGCAAACTCCATGCAGAAAGATCCCGGGCCAGGAATCGAACCCTCTATATCAATCTATCACTATATCCTCAATGTCGAATCTTCCTCAATATATTTGTTTAATGAAATGTAAATTTTATGAAATTTGTTTTGGTCTATGATCGTTGTTTTATCAATTGTAAAGAAAAATTGTAATTTAAGTATTATATAATATAACTTTTGTGAAATTGAAAATAGCCTCAAAAGATTTTTTTGCAAATAGTTAATGTATATAACCGTTTACTCAGTGAAATACAGTAAAGAGGTTGACAAGGCAGTTAAACGGTCAGTGAAATGTTAATTTGCTACATAAAATGTATATTTTTCAAATGCAGTTAATTGGTGAAATATTAACTTGCTTAATAAAATAAGAATTTTTTTCAGATTGTTTTTTTTTTTTTTTTCTTGGTTTGCACTTCAGGTCCACCATAGTTGTTTCTCTTCTTTTACTAAATTCTTATAAACATTGTCTGAAAATGTATCTTTTTTTAAATAGATCTGTGTCAATCAGCAGAGGATCCCTGCAGCCGGGTTACCATGAGCATCATTTTAAACCCTAGCTCTACTAAACTCTGCCTTCGCCTTTGATCACAAAGGCGGCCTTCAAAGAAGAGCCGAGTTACCGAGATGAAATGACAGCTGCATCAGAAAACACATATTTTCCCTAACAGCAAATACTTTATTTCAGTAATGAAACACAAAAGTCTAAATGTGGATAAAGACATGTCTGTGAAAGGGCGCATAAGAATAGAGTTATCATGGAAACTGTTTCTCCCGCCCATACGCTCCCAATAATAAGCTCCACTGATTACTGATGGCACTGTGTAATGAATAAAGACCTTAGCAGGCCTCAAAATTAGGCAGCTTAATTATCAGAGTGAAGACATTTCTTTTCTCCCTGATTCCCTCATCTCTTAAACACTTTTAATAGTTTCAGGCTTTGCCCATGAATCAGGCAGTAAAGCAGACACAGAGAGTGGGCGTAACAATTACTTTAAGACAGACCAAACCTGTGATCCCTCAGCTGTGGAGCTTCAATTAGAATCATTCTAAGATATTAGCTTGCTGTTTATTTGAAGATTTTAGTGACAAATTTAAAAGTTTTCCATCATGCTAAAACAGAATCAACAGCAGTAGAGATGCAATTATTTCCTGAGACTCTCTCTGCATCTCTAAAGGAAACTGGTCTCCAGCTGCTTTACAGGAACAAAAGAAGGAAATAGGGAAACATAATTGAGAGGCTCAACAGGTAGCCCATGAGGCAATTAAAGCTGAAGGCATATTGAAAACAGCTAAATCTATTTATACCAAGTCAGTAAAAGTGTTTTCTTTAGGAGTTATTCTTTTTTGTTTACAGCCCTTTATCCTGAAAAGAAAAGAAAAACATGGTGGGTTCTATGATTAAACATATTGCACACACAGCTTTTCTGGCCTCTGCACAGCCTAAGCATGCATGGCTGCACAGCTGCACACTGAGCCTGTTTCTCTACATCTCATTCGTCTTTCTGCCAGCTAAAATTACTCTTTCATTTCTATTCAGCCTGCATGTATATAAAACATCTAAGATAAAATGAAAGCTTTAAATGGATCACATCAGCATTTCAATTTGAGACCAGACCAGCGTTTTATGCTGATTTGATCAAAATAAGGCATTTTATAAATATTCCATAAATCATTTCTTTGCTTGTCAGAATTTAGAGTAATGACATTGAGGCAAATATTGTAGTGTGGAATATCATTTTTACTCTTTTAGATCTTTTCAGCCCTGATGAGGTCCTAACTTAGTGGCCTAGTGGTTAGGGCATTGCACGTGGAATCATGAGGTTCTGAGTTCAAGCCCCACTCCCACAGCCTGCACTCTGGGTCTCTGAGCAAGAATCTTAACCCCACACTGCTCCCCGGGCACAGCACGATGGCAACCCACCCTAAGGGAATGGGTTAAATGCAGATTTGCAATGTGAGATGAATAAAGTTCAATTATGTTATTATTTATTTCAATGCTCTGTACTTGTGACCGTATAATGACAATAAAAAAAGCTCGGGGAAAAAATAAATAAATAACATAAGTTTCATGATTCTGCCCTTTGTGGACTTCTGTTTAAGTTTCTTTTTGGGTTTTCAGTCACACTTTGATTTATGTTATTCAGTGTTTTCCTGGTCATTTCTTTTCCATTTTGTGTTATATTTGAGCAGTGTTGTATTTTTTGAGTCACTCTCTGTCGCCCCCTTGTGCCAGGCTCCTTTCCCCTAGCTCCCTTCTAGATCCTTCTATCTACACCTACTCCCTATCAGCTGATTAGCTCATTCTTTGTTCTGTCTCCCATATATACACCTCCTGTGCAGTTCCTCATTGCTGGATTCTCTTCATTACTTCACTCCTCATGTATGAATCTCACCTGGTGTCGCCTAGTTTTTGGTTATCTGTTTATTATTCCTGGATTCATGCTTCTGTTACTACATCTAAATTAAATCTGCAAGTAATCATCTCTGCATTTGGCTCCTCGTCTAACTTCCACCAAATCTGACAATATGGTTATTGTAGTATAAGTATAAGGTCATTATAGCATTATATACAGTGAAGTTAAAGGCTTAAATGGAGTCATTAGACTCTATTGTCTTTGTTCAAAATTTTCTCAAATGTATACTTTGGATCTTGTGCTGACATATAGCATTGATTGTGAAGAAATAACAGCATTTCATCACATCTAGGGACATAAACAAATAATCAACATACACAATTTTTGATCAATGTTTGTTTTGTTTTTTTGATTGATTGAAATGTTTATTCCATCTGATAAACTGAAGGAATTGCTTTCAGTGTTGTAGTTTTACTGTCATAAACTAGAGGGCGCCATGTTTCAGTGGCATGCTAGAACAGAACCATTAATTAATCCAGTCATTTTGTGGTTCTGTTTGTAAATATAAACACTGGAAAAACTGCTTTGGTTATCAGCTAAACAGTGCCTAAGTGTTGCCCAGCACTGATTGCAGAATGACACTAAAAACAAAGAGCCATATCACAGTTAGCGTCAACTTCATTGAAACTTAATGGTAAATACTCATGTCAGAATTACATGCCCTGTCGGTAGAATATAGTTTACATCTTTGAACATTAGAAATCGAAAGCGTTTCACATGTTTTATTCTTTTTCTTTTCAGTAACCTAATGGGTTATATGAGCAACTCCTCTACTTTCTGAACTTCATCCAGTTTCCCGTCTTCCATTACTGGGCAAACTGGTTAATCCAAATGTGGTTGACCAGGGTAACCATGATGAAATGTTCCAAAAAAGTGAATCCTGGAAGCTTTATCCTGGAGAAAGCTTCCTGGATGGAAAACAAAACATCTTCAGACTTGGAAACCAAGTCCAGTGGACTGTTTTTGACCTTTTTTGGAATGACTATGACCTGGATGACTAAGAGTCTTCACCAGCACATGATGAGATGGACTCACAATCCTGTCCTATCTGAACACTTCTTAGTAACCTTAATATTTAATTTAATTTTAATTGAAATTATCCTCCCCCCCAAAAAAGGTTTCACGTTAGCAGATCATTAGATAATGCAGAAAGGCTGTTCTTAAAGACCGTTCACTTTTTATCTTCCCTGTACCACAGAACAACATTGCAGAGGGCAGCTGTTTGGTGCTTTATATGTATAGACCTCATTGAGCTAAATTAAACCTTAAAATGTCTCCCCTTTTACACTCTGAATTGATAGTAATTTAGATATGTTAATTTTAAAGCCTTTTTTTAGGAAAACCTTCTAAAAGCATAAAACATGTTTATTCGAATAAA
>NW_015150651.1:244121-247433 GCF_000732505.1 Cyprinodon variegatus
CCTTCTCAAGTTAAGGGTAAATACACTTAATTTAAGAAATGTGGACTTTTTCTAAACAGTTTTTGCAGTGATGAAGAAAAATGGGGGGCAGGGTTGGAACACATTGTTACTTTAGTGCATACAAGCCATTTATCAATAGGATACATCTAAATAGGAATGGACTGGGAGCCTGTTATATCAGTCTGTAAGAACTTGTTATATTCAAGTTTTAAAATCTATTTCTATTCCCACATTTGGAACAACTGCTGCTACAAACGTCAGATCCACATTATGTTTTATATTTTATGTTTTAAATTGAAAACACTGTAGTAGTTAACAGGCCGAGTTTAAGGGAATTAAGGGTGGAAAACAATTACAGCATTAAAAATGGCTCCCTAACCCTTTTCAGACAAACAAATGTCCTTAAACTTGTTTCTCAGCCTTTCTTGTTGTTTTTTTATGTCCTTAGCATCTGGCCTTCGTCATGTTTTCAAACTAGCTCTAGTGAAGCAATTTCTTTATTCTACAGGTCTAGCTTTAAACAAAGCTAAAATAAGTTATACTTTAATTAATAATTGTGAAATCTGTGATGAAGTTAATATTTTTTTTTTTCAGAATTAGTTATTCCAAATCCACTGGACGTGGTTTCCAAGTTTAAAAACTTGGAAAACAAAGTTATTTTTTTTTACTGTTTTGGAATGACTATGACCTGGATAACTGAGAATCTTCACCAGCAATTAGTGCAAAGAAAAACAACACAGAGTTTCCTGTCTTTTCCCATTTAGAGCATGTTCTACTGTTACGACATTCTTTGTTCTTAATGCTTGAAACGGCCTGTTTTATAGCCCACTTCATTGATTTGGTTGGACTTCTGGTGTTAGTCTTTGCCAGGTAATCCCTAAAGGTTGACTTCAATCAGCCTTCAGTCCAACAGGACACTCCATCATGTACTTCTGGAGATGCTAGGGACTTGTAAATCTGTCATTACATGCATAAAGTTACAGCAATATTGAGCATGTATGTGATTCATTGGGAATTCACCATGTACAAACAAACACATCCCTGATTGGATCCTAAAATGAGAAGCAGCCTGTGCTGAATGAAAGCTGAACTCAGGCTTTCTGGGGAAAAAAAAATCGGCCAGTCAAATAGCAAGTAATCAATAAGGTTCAATATAAGCTGTTGCTGCACAAATAAAGCAATGACTGGTCGATGGCAGAAATGCTTTAATTTAAATCACAGCAGCACTGAATGATGGATTACAATTTCTAATACCTGCTTGAAAATAGCAACATTATTTCCCTTTCCTTTGCTATAATTCTGCTTTTTTTGGCAGCAACAGAAAAAGGTCCTTTTCTGGTAAAGTGAAATGAAATCTGTGCTGTCATAGTGTATTTGATAGGATAACGCCCTGAATTTCAGCAGAGCTTTCCTGTAGCTCTGATTATTTTAGAGTGTCCTCTTTAATGTAGGGTACTTCTGTCTTGTGGATATCCTGACCCATTTAGGGAAAAGTGAAGAGAATGTGTCCTTTTAAAAACCACAAGAGTGAAAAGCTGCAGTGCAGAGTGCCAGAAACTGTGCATATATTTCGCTTTTAAAGCCAACAAACGAAGACTTCATTTCTTATCCAGCACTGCACGGCTCTCTCTTCCTTTCTTAAAGCCTTCACAGCGACTAGGTATTGCATACACCACCCTGTCCTCCGCATTAAAAGGCTGGTCAATTCTGCATCCATTTTTAATGAATGACTTGACACGTGTTGCAATGTGAAACAGGGAGCACACAACATTTATTAAGAATTTATGACTGATAATGCTAAAGTGGGAAGTGATAGATGATAAATAATAGATTATATGAGTTTGTTATGCCTGCATAAGGTACATAATGGGGAACCTGATTTGGACGTTTTCATCACTTTTATACGAATAAACTAATACGCTCTTATAAATGATGCATCTTTCCTACTGAGGAGGAAATTAAAAAACATAATGTTTCTTAATTTAAGCTTACAGATTCAGCATAATTTGAATAAGTTTATATGCCTTATACTGTTATTTCAGCTCTGACAAGGATTCTCCATACCAAGCCTTTTCTGAAATCCAACTGTAACTCCCTCCTCTGCGTCTTATTTCTCTTAAAAACATCCTTTCTTGTTCTTCCTCTATATCATCTGCTCCGCTTTCAGCTTTTGTCATTTGATCTTTCCTTAGATCCCTGTCTTTTTTCATTTAATGCTTCCTCTTGTGCTTTCTTACTTCTGGTTTACTCTTGGTGTCGACGTGACTACAGCATTGCAGTCTTGTTGAAGATGCATCGAAGCTCTTCCTTCTTTCCTCCTTTTCCTTCCTTCCTATCTGTGAGATATCAAATCCTGTCACTTTAAGGAGGCTCTCCTGTGTTCAGCTGTGTCTTGTGCACTATATAAATATTTTGTTAAACCTAATATTTGGGGGTTTTATTGCACTGTATTTTTTTAAACTATCCTGTATCTCAGTCTTCAGACAAGGAAGAGAAATGAACAAAAGCAGATGGTTGGAGATGCTAGACAACTGTCGTCCACAGTTACTTATCCCTTTGGCAGAACACTTCAGTTAAACATTTGTTTGAACAAGAACTGTGTTTGCATGATATTCAATTTCCAATGTCTAAAAAAAGAAAATAAATTATTGAGTATTTCACCATATGTGGAAAAACTATTCATAGATTATTCCTTGAAAATCCGGAATAGAATTTAAAATCCACCTTCTCACATATAAAGCCTTAAATGGCCAAACTCCATCTGAGTTTGGCCAGATGGAGATATGATTGTTCCTTATGTTCCTAACAGAGGATTAAAACTTTCCTTTTTCATAAAGCCTATAGTCAGAGTGGCTCAGGTTATCCTCAGCTATCTCTATAGTTATGCTGCTATATGCTTAGACTGCTGGAGGACATTGGGACCCCTTTTCCATTATTCTGCTTCATTCTGTCGCTCTGCAGATTTTTTTAGTTCAATCTCCAACATTATGCTCTCTCTGCTTTTTCTCATAGTAGCTTCATCTGGTCTGTTCCTGTTTGGCTGTGACACCATCCTGGAGAGAAATATCAGCTGTGCTGCTCCCATCAACACCCTTGTTTATAGATATTTGAGATTGGCCTGTTTTTCAGAGTAGTCCTGTTTCCCTCACATGGGAGCTGGCTCGGAAGCTAGTCTGTCTGGCTGTGTGTTTTCTGGACGGAGCCGCCTGTAGAGCTGGTTTACAGTTGCCTTTTGTATCTATGTCTGCTTTTGCCTACTTGAACCCCAGTCGGCCTCAGCAGATAGCCGCTCACACTGAGCCTGGTTATGCT
>NW_015150651.1:248004-267640 GCF_000732505.1 Cyprinodon variegatus
CCACATTATGAGCATTTTATCATGAAATTAAAGGAAAATAACACAAGATTTAGAAAAATTGGGTGTCAGTTTGATCCTAGGCACCTTGTCATGATGCATTGGTGTTTGGTTGTGGTTAGATAAAGTACATTTAAAAGAAAAAAATAGAGTTTGGAATGATGAAGCTGGAACTTTTTGAAGCCAGAGATTGGATTAGCTGGGTGAGATCTATGACCAAACATACTACATCGTTGGGGAGTAGTATGCATGGGCAGTCCAGGTGCAGATCAGGGAACCCCGGAAAAGAGAGCAGAGACAGCACTTGGACAAGACCCTCTAAATCAATGCTGGGAAACACTTTGTTCTGCAAGCAGAGCTATTCTGGATCCATTTCTGGTTCTGCTCTAGGATGCCTCCATTCTGACATTTCTTCTTTTGCAAATACCAGTAAGGCTCTGGTTAAAAATGAGCGCCCTCTTTGGGAGTTGTAGTATTTCAACACTAAAGGAAATTCTCTTTAAGTGGACCTTATCAAGTAATCGGATGAAACCAATTTTCATTTTATAGGCAGTAATTTAGTCAGTTGAACATAAGTAAAGTTAGATGAAATGTATAAGCTGAACAGATTAGGCTCACTATTTGGCAAGAAACGGGTGATTTTTTTATTTCTTGCTCCACCTTATTTTATTCATGATAAATATCAGCTATAAAGTGTTGAATAAATAAATACATCTATAAACTGTTTATCAGCCATCTATAGGGGGAGCCTTATTATAAAGGGGTACCCAAGTGGGTTGTGTAGTGCTGGGCAGATACTAACATATTTGCTAATTAATTTTAGAAGACTCAGAAATAAATGATGTATAAACCCATGAGAGGCAAAACAACCACCAACATTATCAATGCTGCTGATTCAGTTCAATGCAGCTGTATACCCTCAGCATGTAAGTACGTTTCTGTGACAGTTACAGATCCACTAAAGGCACAGCACAGACAGCACAGTGCTGACTAATGCTACCTAAGTACTTTCCATTATGGATCCTAATCAAATAGAATATCTCTGTACGCATGTATTTTAATTAAATACATAGAGTGCATAAATAGCTCTGGCTCTTTCCTCTTAGGAAGCTCCCTCTGCCCATTACAACCTGAAATTTCATTAATTCCCCAAACGGACCGAGTAGCAGAGAAAGGTTGTGGATCTCTATTAACGTTTTAAATGCTCAGAGCTGCAAATTGTTGTAACTTTAGGCCCAGGGTTCTTTAACCATGTCCTGTTCTGTAAAGGGGCTTATTGCAGCCTTGGCAATGTTTTATTTTCTCTGAGTAATCATAATTACAGGAGTTGATTTCCCATGTACACATTGAACATAGACCAGTCAGATAGCAACAGATAAAAAAAACAGTCACCATATGCATTGCTGGTTAGTCGGAGGCCCAGAAGCAACTCTCGGTTGTCATTCTCCTTCCAGGACCATAATTAAGCTAACCTATGCCGCTCCATGAAGAAGTTCTGATTCTTTTCCTCACACAGCTCTGTACTCCTGGGCTAATCACCTGTGCTATGCCTGGGCATAGGTTAGCTTAAAACCTACAATTAAGAATCAGCTTAATTGTAGCAGGATCAGAAAGTCTAGTCCTCTGATAGAGAATCCGTTTATCAAAAAAAGAAAAGATTATCAACATGCAACCATGTTTCAGAGAGATGCAAGATGGACTTTTCAGACACGGGGAGACGTCTCTTACGTCTACCTTAGAAAAACACGGCCTCTGTGCTGCAAGCACACGCATGCAAAACCGTTAAAATAAAATAGGGAAAATGACACATATGGGCTGGACGTCCCTAGCACTGATGAGGTGGTTGGACAGTGGCTGCATGCTCCAGCCACACCCTGTGAAGTGTTAGACTTCACGATGCACAACAGTGCCACAATACATCACAGTCAGTTATGTTCACGAGTGCAATGGGGCACACCTGACCACCCCCAACTAAACCGTTGGGGGTGGTCAGTGGTACAGTGGACTTGAACCTTTCAACCCATAGAGGTCAGTGCAAAAAATGATTGGACTGGGAATGTAATTTAGTGTGGAGTGGCTCAGTATCAATCTAAGAGGCACCTCCACAGCACGAAACTGTGCCAGTGGTGAACAATTCTCCAATTTGCTGGTACATCTGTAGAAATAATCATCGTTATTTAATTTGTGAAGTGTCAATTACTTTTCCGACCATGCAGACACATGCTTAGGATTTAGAGTCAAGTCTTTATCCTCTGTAGATTTGTTAGAGCTGTAAACAACTGCCTCTCTGGAGTTAGAAAGCCCAGATCCAGACCACTGTTTTGGGATTAACTGAAATAACGCATCTAAATTATTAAAGAATATTGAAACTACTTTATAATTTGTCACTATTGTTTTTTGTCGGGTTTCTGTAGAAAGGCTTTTTGTAATGAAAAACCACATGATTTTAAAGAAAAGAATGAAACAGAAAATCCAGTGATCTATGGTCAAAAATCCTTAAAAATGTGAATCCAAATGACAATGAAGCTTGTCTCCAACTGGAAAGCTCCTAATATAACAGCTAATACCCTGGGGTCAACTACAGAGAGCCGTGTAGGACAAGCAGAGTCTGAGGGAGGCCAAACACAGAGGGATCATTTACCAAACATCTCAGTGTAATCAGCACTGTATCACATAGCTGCAAAACTACTCACTACCGGGGGGGCTGTTTGTCACTAGCTCATAGGATCATTTCGATAATTAAATCTATATCCCTTTGACCAAATAGGTTTTTTAACCACTCGCAGACATAATAAGGCCTTAAAGGATTCCTCTGCACCAATTTAGAAAATACGTTTCATGTAATCCTTTATAATGATTGTTTCCTGAATATTACAAGAAATTATAACATCTTCAGAGTATTCATTATGATTTTGGAAGAAGTAGCAGACAAATTGAGAGTTGCTTCTGTGCCTCTGTTAGACTGTAGGTGGCTTTATTTTTATTTTTAATTTTTTTGCTTTTTATAGTGCAGTAGCAGGGTTTAATTGGTTCCACTGCCAGGCCAGCATTTAAAATCATTTGTTTCTCTTTATTTTGACCACTAGGGGGCGGAAAGACTCCAAAACATGTTCACAACAGTTGGCATCTAGCTTATCAAGTTGTTATGGCTGACATATTAGCAAACAGTTGCCTACTCACATATCCAGCAGAAACAGAGCAACACGGACATCCCTTTGGTCTCCTTTGTCTGGCCACCTGTTGAATGTAATTCCAATATTCACTGTCGCTTTAGCTTTTTGCTCGCTCCACCGGCTAATGAGAAAAATATGTGTACCGTTACGTTTTCACAAATGGCCGACTTCATTCGCAAAGCTCTCCCGGTTTTGTGGAAATGTCACCAATGTCAGCTAGCTCGCTTTAACTCCTGATTCTACAGAAGCCTCACCAATCCGTAAGGTAGGCTGAGTAAGGAGTTAGGAAAAAAATCTGCAAAATGATTTTGCCCAGAGGAAATTTTTATGGTACATATATGCAAATACTTGAATGTGCAGCAAATACAAAAAGTAACCTACTGCAATCTCAAAATATAATAAGTGCAAATCCACAAAACACTTGCAAAGGTAAAAATATTCAGAAAAGGAGAATTGCTGCCATTTATAGAAAACAGGGAGCAGCAAGGTGGAAATGCACTGCAAACAGAAAACCCACTGTGAATAAAAATTATGCAAACACACAAACATACAAAGCTTATTCAAAAATATATATAATAAATAAATATACAAAGTAAATAAAACAACAGAAGTGCTCCAGACCACTAGGGGGGGCACCCATCGATTCATTTGGGACCAAATCCTCAGTAAAAATATAATTGAAGAAGGAAAACAAGTTTTTCTTTGAATCTCAATCTCCCTGATGCTATAGTGATGCTCATTATAACAGCATTAAAATCTATGTAGGTGAATTTCATAATTTTTTAAGTTCATCTTTATTGGTCCGAATGGTAAAACTGGGTTTGAATAAACAACTAATATTTATTTCCATATAGTTTTTGTTTCGGAAGAGGATTGGTTATGCTGTGTTTTTTCGGTCACTTGACAGTGACTGTGATGCAAGATTATGGGTGTTAAAATAAAGAAGAGAAGCAACATCAGCACAGTGGGCAGACTTTATTGGTGTCTAAAGGATACAAAATATCAGTGATAATAACAAGATATCAGCACGGATTATTATATTAATGCATCCCTACTCTCTGGAAATCCTATCTATGTCTTAACTAAAGCTGTTAGTTGGTGATCATCTCCTGTTAGTGGTCTGGAGCTGTTCAATTTTCAATAACTATTTTGTTTTGTTTTCTGCTTGCAGCAGTTTTACTTTGCATGAACTTTTTGTGTTTTGTGTGTCAGCATCATTTTCTTGCAAATGTGTGACTTATTTCCTTTGCAAATGTTTTGTGTGTCAGTCTTATTTTGGTATTTGCAGTGCTTTTTGTCTTCGCCATACAGTTAAGCATTTGCTCTACCAACATAAGTCTTCTGAAAAGTGGCATCAAACCAAGAGTGGGAGGAACTCATAAGAACTATGAAAACCAAAAAGTTATTTAATAGACCTTTAAATCAGGCTGAAGTACAGATTTTGGTCCAACCTGTGAACTATACCAGCTCATTTTTTTGGTCAATAGTCAAAAGAGGATGGACAGAAGTTAGTTGGGTCAGCAAGGCTTAAGGAAAATCTCCACAACAGAGATACAATTGTAGATTTCTTACAGCAGCGGTTAGCAACTCCACCACTTGTCCTTCATAAAGGCGTTTCCCTGTTTGAACACACTATACATAATTGCAGAGATAATTGGATGATGTGAATCTGGTGTTGGAGCTAAAACTGGCAGGACACATCCCCTCGAGGACAAAAATTTTCCACCTCTGTCTTACAGGCTCACGTCATCTGTGTTGCTGCTTTGATGCAGCTCATGTATCACTGGTTTGGCACATTTTTTATAGTGTAAAATTATAGCGCCTTGCAAAGGTTTTTATAAGTATTGATTTTTCCTTTTTCACATTTTGCCACCTACAACCACAGACTGTAATGTTTTAGGGTTTTATGTGACATACTTACACAGTAGCACCAAATTGTAAGGTCAAATGAGAATGACACACAGTCTTCTCTTTTATTTATTTATTTTTTACGTATAAACATCTACAAACCGTGCCATGTAATTCTAGCCAGCCTTCCTCCAGTACTGCCCTGTATGTATTTTCTGAGGGGTGCAAAATGCCTGAATTCAAAGAATAAAACTTGCAAGCTAGGAGGTAAAACTACTGCATTGCAGTTTAATTGCAATTTAACAAAAAGCATTATATTTAACAAGGGTAAGACACTGACTTTCTCCCGCCGGCCCTTTAGGCAGCTTTAAAACGCTTAAAATGGGTTTGCTGCCACACAGAGGGGAAGACAGAGCCAGATCCATGCATGCGCGTAGTAGTAACAACTTTTCTACTTAACATTGACAGCGAAGTTCGCAACAATTAACTCTGGACAAGAAAGCTTTCAAGGTCATGAAAACAATGCAAAACAACATGGGACAAAAATGGAAAATTGGCTTTAAAAATATATATATTTTAATCCTATCACAATCTCAGGAATGGGACCAAAAAGCTCAAACTTAGACTAACACACAAACAGATTAAAAAGAAAAATGATGAAAGTGACAAAAATCCCTGCAAGTTAACAAAGTCCACAAAGTAGCTCCGCATTAAGGAAGTACTCCAGACCATTAGGGGGAGACAATCATCAGCACATATGTTAAAAGACCATAGACTTTACAATGTCTAAAACTATGGAGCCGATAAGTTGCAAAAACAAACTGGATGCTGTCCAGAGGAAGAAAAGGAAAGTTAGCATTTAAAAAAAAAAAATGCTTAATCCCTTTGAGCATTTATGAATTCACTGAGGGTCTGGCCTAATATGATCGTCTCCCCCTTGTGGTCTGGAGCACCTTTGGTGCTAGTTTGGTGCAGGTTTTCTTAACTTGCTGCTGTTTTTGCTACTTGCAACATTTTCCCTTTGCATGTTTTGGGATTTTTTTGTGTTAGTCTTATGTTTATGTTTGCAAGACTTCATGAACTTGCACACAGTTTGCACCCCTCAGCTGCCGTAGTGTTGCATATAAACCAAAAACCTTGGTTTCATGTTATCAGAGCAATTTCCTTTGCATACCTTGTAGCAAACTAAAAAACAAATTGTAGCCCTTGAGACTTTTTTAAAATGATTTTTACCATTTGGGGACAGATGCGTTAAGTGCAGTGAGGTCAATGGATCCTCCCATATGAGCTGTTGATCTTTGGAGCTCCTCCAATGTTAATATGGAAAGCTCTAGTTCAGAGGATTTATAGCCAATGGCTCTGCAGCAGCTTCAAACTTTCAAAAGTGGCTCTTAATAACTTTTGCTAAAAATAACATCTTTTTTTTTTTTTTTTACATACATGCATTATAAATCCTGAAGGTTTAAGCTATTTAAAACATTTTCTAAAGTCTAATTACTCTAAATTTATGCATGGAATCCCAAAGTTACCAATGATGACTTAAAAGTATTTAGTGCTGCACCAACTGCAGTTTTCTTTTTATAGAAATGTTTTTTAAACCTGAGAAAAATGAAATGTATTATCTTTGAAAATGAAAAAAAAAACAAAATTTTGTTGTGTAGATAGTTATCAACAATAATGTTGTCCTTTACCCAGAGACTAAAATTTGCAGATTTAAGTTTTATTTTTCTGAACCCAGGGCCAAATGGCTCTTTAGGTTGTAAAGGTTGTAGATTACTGATCAGGTAGAGATGCTATGGGGCCATTCTCTTTAGTCAAAAGATTGCACCTTTTTTTTTATTCATGATTAACAAAGTAAGGGGGCAGAAAGAAAAAAAAACAGGCACATTTTTCAAATCTTTATAAACTTGTTTAAAAAAAACTTTTGTTTTTTGTTTTTTACATGGAAAAAAACATAAATGTGGGTTTCTGTAATGTGACAAAATGTGAAATTCAATTTCACATTTAAATTTGATAATATACTGATACCAAAAGCAAATTCATTTAGAATTAAACAGAGGTGTGAATACTTTTGCAAGGCACTATATTAACCAGTTTTTTGTCCTTTAAATGGTAAAAGAGGTAACAGAGGGAAGGTGAGAGCATAACCTTGTTGTGGACTCCCTATGATCAGGGTTAATGAAGAGAGAGCAGCCACATTAACCGTTTCAAAGGTTTCCCATTTTCTTTCTGTTCTAATGAGCAGATTTCAAATTACACTCTGATGCATCCTGGTTTCACAGGCTGGGCACCGTTCACTTTTCCAAATGAACATCCAAGTGGGACGTTTGGATAGTGTTCAGCTGGGCGGAAAATTCCACTTTTGAATCCCGTTAATCACACAGGGATGATGTGGAGCACATATTTCACACCGATTGTACAGAATGTCTCTACGGCATACGTCCCGACTCGATCTCAGGACCCTTTTCTCTTCACCTCATCGCAGCAAACTGTCCTCCTCGGGAAGATGAGACGTGATCCCGCCGTACAGTGGGGAGGAAACCGGTTAGAGCCGAATGAAAGACGCGAAAAATAACTGATAGGACATTTCAACCTTAACTTGATTTCTACCTTTTTTCCCCTGCTCACCTTGCTTTCATCTTCCACACTTACCCCCCCCCCCCCCTGTCCTATTGGTCTGTGGCCAAGTTCAATCCATCAACAGACAGGCTATTAGGTGGTATCAAATAAGGACCTTTATGCATTAACCATAATGCTTATCAGAGCCTGCCATTGATTATGTGCAATTAGATCATCCCTTAACTAGTGATGCAGGAAGATGTTAAGTGTGAAGAGAGGAGCTTGTGTGGAGAGAACACGGGGACAAGTCCTGATGGGGGGTTACTGTACATGAAAGCAAACACCACCGATTTATATCAACTAATCAACACCAACATGACAGACGAGTCCCAGTCTTACCTTCCAATCATGGTGGAGTGCTGCTGGACAGCTGCCTCCAGCAGCCTCTCCAGGATGGTCCATTCTCCCATGGTGATGGACTGATGGGGTCAGAACAAACAGGACTCTTCTTTCTCGCAGGACCGATGTCAGACCCGACGAACCAACACCAGCTCCTCTGGCCGCTGGCTCAGTGAGGGGGTCTCCTGATGGGACTGTCCTATGGTGCGTCCCCTTCCTGGGTGCTGAACTCACTGCACCCCCCCCTCACCCCCCTTACCAACACTACCTCCTCCCCAGTGCGGTGATGCTCCCCCCCCCTCCCGCTCTGCACTACAGCATATGCTATAGCTCACTGTACGACAGCCATGATCACCCTCTCACTGTTCCACTTTCATCTTTCCTGTCCTCGAGCTGGTGTCTGTCTCCCTCTCCCCCCTCGTCCCCCCCTACCCCCGAGGCACTCCTTCTACTTCAGCTGTGCCATCCATGTCGCTGGGCACTCATCCTTGCATTATGTATCTTTGTCTTTGCTGCACCCTTGCTGCTTTAACCTGAACACACTCTTACATACAGCTGATCCACTTTGGCTAACCTCCCCATAAACACACACACACTTCCTGCTCGATGTGAGCTCTGGACTTCCTCTCTCCTTGCTTCCTACTGCAGATCCACACCAGAACACGAAGCCCTGCCTGCTAAATGTCACTTCATGACTGGAGGAATGGTCGCTCCGCGCATCCTTGAGCGCCACACATCACAGACACTCACACATCCACTCACAAACACGCTGCCACCCGGCCCCTCAGTAATAAATCAGCTGATTTGCTGCATTTAGCAGGACTGAAGCACAAGCAGCACCTCCGAAGACCCTGTGTCCTTTCGTTGTCCCCCCGGCTAATTTCGGCTCAGTCCGGTGCCCAGAGTCATGTCTGCTGCAGCAAGCAGGAACCAAATGCTGTCCTGTAAAACCTATTTCTAGTCTCCATCCTCTGGCATCCCCCCTCCCCTTCCACCTCCACTGACTTCCTACTGTCCCTCTTCTTCTCACGTTAGCGTGCAGCCCTCGCTCCTTCCTGCTACCTCTGCCTCAGTGCTCGATCCCCATCTCCTCTCTCAGAGCTCTGTGCTCTCCTCTCTCTGTCCCTGTGCCTCCTTCCTTGCTTTCTCGCTCTATCTCTGTCACACTCTGTGAGCATGCACCCCCCCTCCCTTTGTACCTTCTCTGCTCATAGATCTGCTCCCTCCCTTGCCTTCTTCTCGCCTCCTCTGGTAAATGTGCTTGGATTGCTACCCTGATTGCTGCTTCCCTTATGCTTGCAAGAATGCCTGCTGCCGAGCCTTCCTTTGCCTGATGTTGCACAGAAAAGTATTGCCCTGCCATCCATTTTTCTACCTTAAAACATTTTAGATGCCAACAGATCAGAAGGACCAAAGCAAAAGGTATCTGGTTTAGTTTTTTTCTCTACACCAAATCACCAAATACCTTATTTTCTGTTACTTTCTCCATCGTACCCAGTGCTCGTGCCCTTTCTGTTCTCTCTCTCCTTGTCTTCTCTTTTTTTTTCTCAATAATGCAGCCTCCATTAAAGCCCCCCGCAAGCTCTATACGTCTCCAGAGAAATGAGCGTGTATAGTACTTCACCGTGACATTGAAAGCTGCATTCATTCGATTTATGTGAAGGTGGTGAAGGAAATGTGATGGTTTTCCTCCTGCACAGCCTCAGATGCATAGTTTTATTATCAGTAAACTCAGATACATATGGTGCCATCAAAGTAAGCAGAGGATGCTCAATAGTTGGACTTAAGGAGTGTCCCGCAGCTGCTCTGAAGACATGAGTCACAACAATCCTTTCCCATCTGGAGGACAGAGTCAAGTTTTGCAGAGGTGAAAGATGCAGTGGCAGCACATGAGACCAGCACACCAGAAGGGAGCAGATTAATTGCATGCCCCTGGGAGGCTTTGGAGACGTCTAAATCTCGTCTACCCTTAAATATAAAAAGGGGAAATCTAACAGTTTTACCTTGGAGCCCTGCAGCATACACATGTGGGAAATAAATAAAGATCAGGACTTGATGGGGCAGCAAAGAGATTGTGCCAGATCAGCATCTTCTGTGGTTGAACGGAGGGAGGTGGGAAGGGGGGAAGGGGGTCGTTCCTTTACCAAGGACATATGGCGTAGGAGTGCTAAAGCAGGGAGGGGTGCTGGGTCGGTGGGGTGTGAGGGCTTTCGCTTGGCACAGGTCGACACTCAAACAGAGCAGCTGAAGCGCTGGCATCAGCCGGTCGACAGTCCGGGAATAACTGGATGGCTCATGAATAAAGGGGCGCAGATGTATGTTGTCTTTTCAGTGACCTAGAAGTGTAGAGCTAAAGCAGGCAGAAAGGCACATACTGTACCTACAGACACATATCACTTAGAAATGTGGGTAATACTTAGCTCCTAAAAGAATTTGAAACTGACCTTCCAAAGGTTGTCAAGTTTGAAGAAAAGGGAAAATCATATATAGATTTTCATTATATAAACAAAAGAAACTGAATATACATCTGTTTTATTCAGCTATGATGAGTGGAGACTTTAAAGAAGCTCCCTCTGCTGCAACTGCAGGGTCATTTACAGTGTTTTCCCTGTGGGTTTCACTCATCAAGACTTTTCTAATATTCTTCTTTGCATGAGAGGAAGACCATCGGTAAAGATTGTTTGCTGCGATGGATATAAATGAAACGTATGTACAGGTGTGTTAATAAGTGTAAGATTTGTATTTGATCCTTGTTGTCTAATCCTAACACACTCTAAGGCATAGGACATCAAATGTTTATCTGTTAAAAACAAGTTTTAAAATTATGAATAAAAGTTACTGCTTTGAAAACACACGATACAAGAATACGAATTTCAAATTTAAAGGTACAAATGAAAAATTAACAAATGCAAATCACAAGTTTAGAAAGGTCACAAATTCATCACTATGAATCTTAAACTTTATGTAAAAAAATGATAAATTGTTAACTTACAAGTATGAATAAAACATTTTAAAGTATGATTCACAAATTTAAAACTAGAAATCACAAATTTTGGAGTGAGAATCACAAATAAATGAGTGCAAATCACAAATTCAGAGGTAAAGATCACAGATTTAGAAGAATGAATCACTAATTTCCATTTTCAAATCACTAATTTACATGTATGAATCAAACATTTTGAAGCAGTAATCGTAATATAACACGTTTGAATCACAAACTTAAAAGTGCAAATCACAAATTTATAGGAATTAATCTAATTTAGAAGCATGAATTACAAATGTACAAGTACTCATTTATAACCCCAGATTACAGTAGCAGCCAGCCGAATAGCTGCCCACTTTCCTCCAACTCCCAGCAGAATCCGCTCCAACTTCCAGACACTGGAGTGACGCACTGCTTCTCCTGGGCATGCATATTTTTCTACTCTGACTCCACCTTTTACTAAGTTACAGAGTTGGACCAGGAGATGGGGCTTCTCTTTAGATCTTAATATCCACAAATCCTGACAGAAAGAACATTTTTGTACAAAGATTGATGTTTAAGAGGAATTTTAGGGGATCAGCCAAGGACAATCCAAGGGCTCATCAAGGAAAGTTGGGAAATATTGAATGGCTACAACTATAAGCTGTAGTTTTATATTTGGTGGTGATTATGTACATCAAGGTTGGTCACCAAACAGCATTAAACAAGAAGAAATGAAGGGAGACAAAACAGAGGCTGTCTCTGAACAGCTGCCCTAACCCATAAATCACTGCATGTCTATATACTGTAGAGTGGGGACTATAGTGAACTTAGTTAACTTACCATTCGGACAGATGATCGCTACTTTTTGCATGTCCCTGCACGGTGCCGGTGCCATTTTGTTCTTTCTCGTCCGCAAAACAAATCCCATGTTGCTTTGTGAGGAGAGCTATTGCAAAGCATTTTGTGAGATATCTGCTCATCTAGCGACCAAGGATGATCACTACTTTTTAAGGTGCATTGTGGGAAATTTTGGGTCCACAACTTTTTCATCCCCTAGACATTTGGACACTCATTTAAAATAATGTAACCACTATATATAGTACCCTATGTAGTGGTTAGAGTGGACATGCGAACACAGCCAGAGCCATTGATTGAATGTCTTACTGCACATGTGCTCAAAACAACAATTTTAAGCACAATCCCAAAACCAGCCCCTAAACACTAACCCCCTGTACTGTATGTGCGCTCCTGCAGAGGCTCCACAGCATTAAAGGCCATCCCAAACCACATAGTGGTGACGGCGAAAGTTCAGCCCATAAATAACAAGTCTGCATCAGGGAAATTTGTTAAGGTGTATCGCTGAACTTCCAATGAAGAGGCCCTCCACAGCTGAGTGAGACTTCATTGGTAGGGACACTCGATAGTAAAGGGGAAGAGCATAGGAGGCAGTTTGGGATCAGTTAGTGACAGGATTTACAAAAATAGAAGGTTAGATCTATGGTTTTGTTTTTGTCTTCTTTCTCTTCCTCAGCACTAATGCTGGTTGATGAACCACCTACAAGAGCATTACTGCCACCAACTGGTGAGGAATGTAACAGCTTCATCCAGGTTTGTAGATTTGTACTAGTAAATGTGTGATTTATCACTTGCAGTTTTTGTCATGGGACAGAATAGGCAACCCAGTATTCAAGGCAGAGAGAAAGTAAGATTACTCAAAAAAGCCTTTATTAAACAATGGGTCTGCACTAGCAGCGTCTAGGGCATCTAGGAGAGGAACCTCTGCAGAAAGGAAACACCAGTTAGTGACGACTTAAATCTGGTGGAGGAAGATTATGAACGAGAGTCACTAACCTCGTTTTAATAGTTCAGTCTGAGCCTGGAGAAGGTGGTCGATTCCAGCCAGTCGGCTGATGACAAAACGTGGCGGGCGCTCCTCATAGAGTCCCAGATGCTGTAGCCCCGGAGGATGGAAAACATACAGGAAATCAGATCAGAGCAGATTAAGTAAGGCAGAATAATCCAGTGGGCAAAGCCAAAGCCTGTGCTGAGGACATGCTCAGGATACCGAACCAGGAGACAAGAAGTCCAAAGAGGTTCCAAGAGGAAAACAACGGCGATAAAGCAGCTACAAGTGTTTGGCAAAATCCAGCAGTAGTCCAAAGAGGGTTCAGGCAAACAGATCAGACGGGAACAGGCAGGCTCAGAACTCCAGAGGCAGAATGGGTCAGGATCAGGTAATCAGAAACATTAAGGTAACAATTAATCACTCTCACCTCTGGCTCGAGAATAATCTGGCACTGATGACTGGTTAGAGAGCTGGTTAAATAGAAGCTGAAGGAGGTGGATCAGATGAATGGTATCAAGAAACTGGGCGAAGCTAGGCGGGTGAATGAATTGAGTAATCAGGCCATTCATCAGCCCCAAGATCAGGACAGTTTTGCATTGTGTCACTTCTAACTTGTTTTACAAGATAAAACATCAGATGTCACATAAAGGGGAGAGTTAACAACAAGGAACAAATCCAAATTTATTTAAATTATTGATTTTCATTTAGAAATTTAGACATCTACATATTTATTTTTATTGGCAGTTATTTTACATCAAAAAGATCTCCAGACTGATTGTAGGTAAGATTTAGAGCTGGACTTTAACTGGGCCATCCTAACACATGAGTATGTATTCCCCACTGCAGCCGTGGCTGCTTGCTATCAGGGATTTTCCCGTTATAGGCAGCCCATTTCCCCAGTCTTATGCAGCTTATTGCAGCTTTTCTTCCATTGATTTGGCTCCATGCTAATGTGTCTTTGCTGAATCTCCCTTTTCATAAAGGCCAGATATCAGTTGGGTCAACAGATTCTCACACCTGAGCTTTGGACCTTTGCAGCTCCTCAAAAGCTTTCATAGCCATCTCGGCTGCTTCTCTAGTACAATTACAATAAATTTTAAGGGCTTTGAATGTTGGATAATGCACTTTTTCACCTAACCTGGGTCCTAAAAACCCTTTTGTTGACATTACTCTCAAACACACAAACAGACATATACTGTTTCAATTTATTTATATACACTCTTCATATTAAGTGCACTCTGGGTATGAAGCACTTAGCTTTGAATCAAACCACAGCCGTTCCAGTTCAGGGACAACCACTCTTACTGTTAGGCCAGAACTCCCTCCATAAATTTAGAGTGCGTACTTGTAGGTAAGAAGTTCATACATCAATTGACTTGTAAATCATGCATGCTGTGCTTTCTGTAGGAATCAATTGGTCACATTAAAATAGCAAATTTCAGAGGATCCTTATTGAGGTTTTAAGCAAAATGTTCAATCTTTTAAAAAGTTGCGTACATTAATTTTCAAGTTTGCCACAGTTTGTGATTCACATTTAGGTTTGCACTTTAACTGGACTAACCCAATAGACACAAAAAGGCTTGGAGCCATTGAATCTATTTGTATGTTAATGTTTATTTTACTGCATGCTAACATCGGTACCCTTTGCTCCAGGCTCAGCTATTTTGTAGCATGTTTTCTTCCAGCATTCCTATAATTAGCCTTGCATCCCTAAAATCATTTCACACACTTAAAAAAAAATATATATTTTTTTTTATTATGCACCACTTATTTACCATTATATGAAGTACATTTTGTTCTATTATTGTTGCAAGCCAAAAACACATTTTGTAAAAAAAATAAATAAATAAACAAATAAAAAAAAGATACAATCCATAAATACACTTACCAATCAGAAAAGGTTTCTCAGGTATGTTTGTATGTTTAGATTTTACTTTTTCAAATGTAGTCTTACTTTATTTATTTATTTATTTTTTTTTTCATTCATTCTTTTTATTCAAATTCTTTCTATATTGCATTTTACAGATCACATTTTCAAGTCAAATCCAAATGTCATCAATGCAGACTGGTGGAAATGTGATCTGTAAATTGCTATTTCACAGGAATGCAGCTAAGGCTCAATCTGAAAAAGAACATTTCAGAAATTTCATTTGAAAAAAACTGTAAAACAAAAAAATGTAATGTATAAAATAAAAAGAATTACGAAATTTAAATCTTAGCAAACCTGTTTTTTTTATTAATTCTTTTATCAAAGTTTAATTCCTGGGTTCTATTTTTATATTTTCATTTACAAAATGAGTTCTATGCTTGAAACAATATAGAAACAAAATTAATTCGATGCCAGAGAATCTAAACCACATACTCCAAAGTTATTGGTTGTCATATAACATCATGAATGATGATGAACAGATGCCACAGCCATGTGAAACTATGGGGATAATTATAGGTTCGAGCTGAAATCCAAAACATTAGGAAACTCATATATTGTTTTCCTTTCAAAATTATGCGTTTGTTTGATACTCTTAGTCTTCTTTTAAACTGCTTTGATCGCAAAAACTGTTCCTACCCATCAGCTGGAGCTCATGAGCAGCCAGGAGTCCTGCAAATAACATTCAGGAAAATTTCAATACAATGAACATCCAGAAAGCTTTTTCTTTTCAAAATGTCAGAAAGCGTTAAGATCAAGGCTTTATGAGTCCAGTGGATTGTTTTTATATTTATTATTTGGAATTACTATGACCTGGGTGACTGAGAATCTTCACCAGCAATACAACTTTAAAAATGTTAAGGGCCAAGTTCTGGATAAACAACTCTAATAGTTATGAGGGACTTTAACAGAGCAGGTTTCCACAGAACTCATGATTGGATTATCAGAGAAATTGCTTTGTATGTAAAATCTAAGCTGTGGTGTAATACTGCCCCCTTGTGGCCATGATCAAATATAACATGTCTAAGATCGCCTGTGTTTCAGGTTTCAGCCAAATATTTATCGATACGTCATGAAAAAAATCCAGCTTGTGCTTTTTCGGGTTAAATTCCCAGTTTTTCTTCTAAACCGGAGGATTTTTGTCTGTTAAACAACTATTAGTTTAACATTTCCACCACTAGGGGCAGTGTCGCTGCCACTCGAACAATGTTCACTTTGTTCCTAAGGAGGAAGAAGTTATCTAGAATGCTAGCTGCTCGGTCGGTAGGAGTAGAGACACTGTAGTGATAATAACTTGGCCGCAGGAGTGACTGAATTATCCAACAAGTGTTAAAGCTGAAAGGAGAAGCTCCGGAGCATCGAGAATCACCGACTCTTCATCTGCACGTGCGGGGAAAGCAGGACAAGGCTGCGGATAGTGGAGCTTTAAGAGCCGCTGCTGAGGAAGCTGAGAGAGAAGCGTTGGATTCAGACATGTCTGCGGCCGGAGACTTCGGAAACCCTTTAAGAAAATTCAAACTGGTCTTTCTCGGGGAACAGAGTGGTGAGTTTTAATACATGATGTCATGGCTGAATGAAATACAGTCGGACCTGATTTCTGTAGGACATGTATCCGACTTTAACGGCTTGTTTCGGAGGTTGACGCGGAGCTGCTAGCCGGCTAACATTAGCCGCATATCTTTACACTGTGTTGGCACTTTGGGAGCGTTGCGACACTGTTGATGCCGTGTGTTTGTCCACGCTGGCTGCTTCCCACTCCCTTCTAGATATGAGGAAACTGACGTATCCACTAATTAGCTTCCTCTGACACCCCGTCACTTTTAGGGCAGCTGTAAAACGGTGGGAAACTTGTTAGTTAGCTAAAACAACAGTTAACGTTTGGGTGCTAACTTTATTAGCTGTTTATTTCTTAGATTGGTGTGTTAGTAGGTTGAAATAATCAGCGTGGGTTAAAGTCCGTGAACTCTGATTGTTTTTACAGTTCTTCTATCCTTGAGGCATTTCCAGGACCAGTGCAGCTCAGGCTACATTGATGAAGGGAATGAGGGGCTTTATTTCCAATGGTAGATATAGGAGACCCGTTTCCATGCTGTCCATAACGCAGCATACTTCTCTCATGCTAGTTTTGGGCTCATAAATAAGCATTGTTAATCAATATTTGTGGTGAGATGAAACATCATGAGTTTTGGCTAATTCCTTAAACGATCCCAGCAGTTCATGAAGCTTCATGTGAGCATGTCTGCCCCTAATGGTGGACTGCATTACTATAGTTAGCTATATAATCTGTGATTTTTTTGCAATTGTTTGTCTTGTTCTTTCTTCTCCATTTAGATTCCCTTGAATTGTTAATGATTGGTGTGTATAATAAAATCATTTGTAAGTTTTTTTGTGATTAAAATGTCTTAGAACAGGATAATATTTTAAGGAGCAGTGTCTTTCTGTAATTTTACTGAAAAAAGCTCAAGCAGACAGTAGTGAAAGTGCTTGTGCAAATTGGGCAACGATGAGCAGAATGTAAGGTGTTAATAATTTTTCTTCAAATATAATAGTTTTTCTACAGTTTTTGGTTTTAATCGGGTTGGAAGTTACGTGTTCAACCAATCTTTTAGTTAAACCAACCAATCTAATTTCTATGTTTAAGGACTAACTAATACAAATTGGTCTCTTTGGCCGAAATACTGGTTAAGTACTACAGCAACTTTCTAAGGTTCATACTAAGACTTGAACCCACAACCTTTAATTAGATGGAAAATTTCTTACAGAGGACAGCACACCTGTACTGTCATCCCCAGAAAGCAACAGTATAAAAAAACTAATAACACAAGTGAAACCAGTGGGTTGTTCAAATTCAGATTATATTGTTTGAGCTAATCTAGTTTTAACCAACTAGATTGGTTGTTTTTCCAGCAATTCTATTCTTAGAATAGATCCAAACTCTATCCAACTGACCACAAATCTCCTACGAACTCCCACATCTTGACTGAACACAAAGGCTGTTTAAATGCCTGTCAACTACTCGACACACACCTCGAAACCTCGGGTCATCTCATAACATCACTACTAATAAACAAGCTTATGTTTATTATTAGAATAATAAATAAATGTTTCCATAGGCTGAGGTCTAATGGAAACTATATTCAGTCAGACTGATTTTAGATAAATAATCCCAGTAGGTGGCTATTCATTGCTTGATAAATTTTTTTTTTTTTTTTTTTAAATCCTTTGTTTTTCCATGTATCTCTGTAAAGGAATATATTTTAATAAAAAATCAGTTAAATGGCCATGAATCAAAATGAGCACTTATCCTATGATCAGCAGAACAAATACAAAAAAAAAGTCACATTTTATCTTCTTCAGTAAAGGATTAAAACACATTTAAATCTCCCACACCTTTTCAGTGCCACATTTTCTAAATTATATTTTAATTCAGATTCTAAATGAGCTGATTTTTTTTTTTTTCATTTTTCAGTATTGAGCCTGATCTGTAGTTGTCTGGTGGTGAATATCAAGCTATTGCTTTTGATCTGGGTGTAGAGTGACCAGATTTGGTCTAAAGTTTCAATAACAACCTAAAAATAAAATAATTTAAAGAGATGAGTTAAACAGGAAGTGGTAACAGCATAGTTTGACTGTATTAACTCATAATAACTGTCCATTCTGTATTAAAAACTACACTAACCTACCTAATTGAATAATTGCTTTTATTGTTGGTACAAATAAAAAGAAAAGTGAATGAGTTTCTTATCACTGGATGCGTTTACCTCCATGCGGAACATGGTTTCATCAGATGGAGACGAATGCCGTTTGTTCATCAGCCTGTCTTTGCAGCCTTAGAACCAGCTGTGTTGACTTAAGTCATGTCTCTGTCACTTGATGCCCAAAGTATCTGATACTGAAACCAGAGCTCTGCACAGAGCGCAGTCTACAGCCGGGCACCAAAGCTCAGGGAGGCTTCATCCGTCCAGTTGTTGAAAAACGCATTCTCATACTTAAACCTCTAGATCAGGAATGTGAGAGGGTGTGATCTTCCTGTTATCTGCCGCTGTTTTTCTAAATAAATGTGAATGTGTGGCTGTCGTTCCAAAGTTTTTTTGCTTAAAGCAGCACAAAGGAGGACCAGGTGCTGTAGTTATTACAGTTCAGTCCCAGAAGCAGGTTTTCAGCATGACGGCCACAACAGCTGCTTTGAAATGAGGCAAACTTCACTCCAGATGAGCTAAAAATAGTCTGCTGGTAGTTAAAGGTAACAGATACTTTTTCATCAATATAATAATTAAAAAAATCTCCTGAGAACATTAATTTCCTAAAAAAATAAAGTCTATATAATTGTTTTTTTCTTTTACTTTGGGGTGTCAAAAATATTTAGTAACTATAACAATTTCCCTTTTTACAGTAACATTACCAAAGATACCTGTATTTTTAAAGCAACCATGCTTATATTTTGACCCAACTATTATTATTTTAACATGTATTCAGTGATTAGTCAATATTCAGATCTTGGTTTGTATCGATGATCACATTCATTCCTCAAAACTCTTCTCTGTAACTTTATAGTGACGAATCATCTCTGAATTAGTCATATGACCCAGAACGCAGATTCACGGCAGTCTTAGCTAAAACAAGATATGACATAGGGCTGGGCGATAATTCAATAACGATATAATCGATAGACGTGTGACGCAATAGAAAAAAAGAGGGTCGATAAAAGTTCGATTAAAAAAAAATGTTGTTTCCCTTCCTTCTCATTGTAGCCTAGCATGTAGGTTTATGGTAGTCACTACTTGCTCCCAACCAATCGCAATCGCGGACCCAGGCACGGCATCACAAAGCGCCGCCCTCTCAAAGCACAACACAGAGCACATGAAGATGTGCAGCAAGGAGAGGCGGAGGAAATTGTTCCAAAGAAGGGTTTTTGTAGTTCG
>NW_015150651.1:268561-271446 GCF_000732505.1 Cyprinodon variegatus
ATAAGCTTTTTTTCTATATCGCCCAGCCCTAATATGACAGCGGATCAGACATACTTTTGGTGCTGTGCTTGAGGAGTTAACCCCTTATGAAAGAGTGACGCTAATTAACTTCACCCTAGTCTCAGTTTAAATACCGCTAACAGGCTTTATGAATAACACGCATGTTGAGTGTTACATCTGGTGCTTAGGAAACCAACAGAGGTACTTTGATATCAATGAAAATAAAAACTAAACATGATCCGTGCAAATTTAATTAGCAGAATGTACAAACTTTGGTTCATAAACTCAGTAAACTGAATCTGAGTCAATTTGTGCAACAGAAAAAAATAACAATGACTTCAACAACTTTATATGGAGTGAATTTTCTTCCATTATTGTTTCCATTATAAGTAAAGGACATGTTTTATGATAATAAATTAAAGGGATCAGATCAGACATTCAACTTAAAGTTTTAAATTGTGAATTGCTTGAAATTAGACTTTTTTATGTCTCCTTAAATGGTATTTGTTCAGTTTTAGGTCTCCTCTGTTATATTTATTGATCTCGTTCCAGAATGTTTTTAATCTGTATTGGAAAGGTCGCTACTTTGCTGAATAACTTCCAGCTTGAACTAATAGTTTTTTTTTTTTTTCTATTTATCAGTGGGGAAGACGTCATTGATCACCAGGTTCATGTATGACAGCTTTGACAACACATACCAAGTGAGTAAGAGCAGTTTTTCATCACTATTAGTTGCTAAGGGTGTGGATTATTTCACCATTTCTCCTTTTTTTTTCAGGCCACAATAGGAATAGATTTCCTCTCCAAAACCATGTATCTGGAAGACAGAACGGTAGGTTTATTGTCAGAGCTGCAGAGGGTGAAGGATTCTCCTGTGGTGGGGTAATGCCGTTGGGGGTGGGGGGTTGTATAATTAACACATTTTTTTTATGCCTTGCTAACGTCGTAAAAGGGACACTTTATCCTCCGGATACTCCATATTTTCACTGAACGCTTCCTCCTTCAACTTAAGTATTCTTCGTCTCCTTCCCACCCCCCCACCTGTCTCCCATCCCATTTTTGAAATGAAAAGACCTTACTTGATCAGGAGTAGAGGGACAACGATAAGTGGAAGGTTGTTTGTTTCTTTCCCTCCAGGCCCAGACAACTTGCTCTCTCCTTGCATTCCCTACACCCAGTGTCCATTTTTATTTCCCCCCCTCCATCTGTCTGTCTTCATTTTCTTTCTCTTTGTTTTGGCCATATTGCCATAGCTCATTTATCTGTTTTCTTTTTTATTTCCGTTCTCTCTTTATTTCTTTTTCTTTTCTTGCTCTATTATTTCCCGTCCCATCCTCTCCCTGGCCAACAGATCAGGTTACAGTTGTGGGACACGGCAGGACAGGAGCGATTTCGCAGCTTGATCCCGAGTTACATCAGAGACTCCGCTGCTGCTGTCGTCGTCTACGACATTACAAGTAGGTGATGTTCGGTTGGCTGATGAATTATACTGAAGTTCTGTTTAATTTCCTTGGAGGGGAAAAAAAAGAAAAAAACGGATGAATTTGCAAATTTTTCTTTTCCTAAAAAGAAAAGGTTTTTCTCTGAACAGTTTTGTTTTTATTCAGACGTCAACTCTTTCCAACAAACTACAAAGTGGATTGATGATGTCAGAACAGAGAGGGGAAGTGATGTCATCATCATGTTGGTGGGAAACAAGACAGACCTTGCAGACAAAAGGTTGGTTGTCAATCTGTTCTGAAGTTTTTGTTTTGTTTTTTACAGCGTAGCCTTTAATCAAAGCTGCGCTGCATCTCCTCATGAATATTCAAGTATACAGAGTGAAATCTGTTCCATTATTGATGCAAGCAGAAACACGTTTGGTAAATTTGAAATTTGAAAAATATCCAGTCCAGAAATGAAAGAAAAAAAAAAAAACATAAAGCCTTTGGGAGGAACTTCACTTGTTTTTCAGATTTTTAAAAGACTATTTTATTTTTTTCAAATGTATTTTCTTACATTTTATTTTGTCTATTCTCTATATTTTTTCCAAGTTTTATTTTTTCAATAAATTTTTTTTCCTTTTCTTTTTAGAGAAAGGTTTACAAATTCCACTCTTAAAATTGCATTTCCCAGATTAGGCTTTCCTCTGGAATGAGGAGTGACGATGCATTTCTGTTCGGTTTGCTAAACATTTACATTTTCAAGAGCGAGTGTTTGTGTTGGATTTGAAGTTAAGAGAATTTGATCTCTAAGACATAAGCTAAAATAGAATGCAATTAATGAAACTCGATCTGAAATAGAGAGACAAAAAAAATGTTTTTTAAAAACAAAGAGCACATGTAATCGTCTAGTTACAGTTACCTGACTCATGTCGCAGGCTTTTCGGCATGTACAGCTTTGCTATCCACAGATCTCTTCTCCTGTTCAGAACACAAACTTCTTCTTATCTTATTAACAATAAATGGCACCAAAAGAGTATGGTGCGACCTGAGATGATGCCGAGACTGAGGCTCTCTCATTGAAATCTCGGTGGAGGACAGTATCCAGGCACAGAAGTTCCTGAAAGTTGGGGGCGCCACCATTTTTTTTTACCGTATTTTCACGACTATAAGGCGCACATAAACATCTTTTTTTCCCCTCAAAATGTGCGGTGCGCCCTTTGGTGCGGTGCGCCCTATGTGTGTTGTAACTGCGACTTTTGAGACCACCTCATTGAGGAGATGATGAAAGAGTGGCTGAATGTAAGGAGACCAGGTGTTTCTTTTCCACTCATCACCATCGCTGTTAATCTGTAACTCCATGCGTGCCCATCTCACAGCTGATGACAAAAACCTGGTGAAACAAATTAATGCTGTGCTCGCTGTTATTCAACCGCTGCGGTGTGAACCGGACGCAGCAGAAGC
>NW_015150651.1:272821-280914 GCF_000732505.1 Cyprinodon variegatus
TAAATACAGAAATGGGACACATAACTGAGAGTGCGCCTTTTAGTACAGTGCGCCTTATGTGTGTGTTAAATACAGAAATGGGACACATAACTGAGAGTGCGCCTTTTAGTACAGTGCGCCTTATGGTCGTGAAAATACGATAAATGAAAATTTGAGGGGGAAAAAGGAAATCCATGAAAATAATGCTTTAAAAAGGTCCAAAAGGGATTTTGAATGACTTTGCATTTAATTTTTTTCATTTTAGATTGTATTTTTTCCGTATACAGTCTGTTGCCATAGTGACCTGTCCAGGGTGGCCCATATGCCCCATTTCCAATACTCCTCGGCACAAGCTTGGATCAGTTAACCAAGCTGAGCTCGGTTCTTATGACGATTTACACATCACGCTACCACGGTTCCTCGCCTCTTATCGGTGGTCCGTCATACTATAGCTCTCAAGTCGGGAATTGCATAAAACAAATATAATTTTCAGTTGCAACAATAATGGAACAAAAATCACTCCATAAGCAAATAACCGACTTTCTCTTTTTTTTTTCACATATCTGATACGGATGGATGATTTTGTTTTTAATGTTTTGTCTGTTCATGATAAAAACTTGTATTGTCTTCTCCCTGGCTGTGCATCTTTTAACCTACTTATCTACCACAGGCAAGTATCTATTGAGGAGGGTGAACGGAAAGCCAAAGAACTAAATGTAATGTTTATAGAGACTAGTGCAAAAGCAGGCTACAACGTGAAGCAGGTAAGGGTGTGTCTGAGCCGTGCTCTGAAGTCCTGTTGTCGTTTCATCAGCCTGAGCTTCTCCACCAAAAGTTTCCCTCTGCAGAGCAAAAAGAGAGCGAAAGGAAAAGGTTTTAGATACTCCCAAATGGGCGGATATCTCCCAGCCCATCTTTTTCTCTGACCCTCTTTACTGGAATATATTTAGCATCTTTAGTGTTTTTAGATGAAAACCTTAAACTTCAGAATATTTTAGGGGTATACAATTCAAAGCTATGCATAAATGTGAAGCGGAAGGAAAAGTCTAATTGGATTTTAACATTTTTATTAATACAGATGTGAGAAATCCTTTATGTGGTTTTATTCAACTGTTCTTGGTCAGTATTGGCTCAGTCAGGATGGATGGATGGATCTTTTTGGTTTGAAAGTCATCAAAGACTGCAGGAATATGAAAAAATGTTCTTTAAAACAAATGTAAACACCGCTGCTTGTGTCAGTATCACCCCTTTTCCCTAACCACTAGGCCACCACTCCCCATGCAGTTCAATAAAGTGGCTGCAGAGGGCACTCCCATCCCAGTTACAAGGAAAGCTACAGCAATCTATCTCATGATTGAATGCTGCTCCACAAATGGCTTACAGCAGTGAGCTCTAAAAGCAATTGTTGACACAGATTTTATTTTAAAAATAATTTAAGTAGCTTGTTAAAAATTAAATATCTGCTTGGTTTAGCAAGATAGCCATAAAAAGGTAGCTTCGTACTGCCTCCCTCTGGTAGTTTTGTGGTACTTCCAGCATATGGCACCACATCTGTTTGTGTCTGCACATTGTGCCTTGTGCTGAAACTATTCAAGCTCAAAAGGGACTAAACTCTGTCAGGATGGATATTTGGTGTTTAGAGCCATATTTTAACGGAATCAAATAGTTTTTGGTCTTTTTCTGTAGCCACAAATAAGCCTGACTGCGAAACTTTAAAATTAAACTACAAATGTATGGAATCAATTTTGTTCCATATTCCATATTGTACCCGCTTTGTTCCATATTGTACCCGCTCCTGATAGGGAACGCCTATTAAATGAGCGAGAGATCGTGCACGAGCTCATTTCTCATTGTGCACGCTCTGTTTAAAAGTTGCTGTTTGCGTCGCTCATACAAGCTTACTTTTTAAAAGGACATTTGCAATTTTTCCACTCTGTCAGACTCACCACCAGTAAGTGGAAATGGGGATGAGCACGTAGGACGGCCTTATGTAAACATATCATCAGAATGACTGACAGTTAGGAGGACCACTTATTTTGATGATCCACCTGGAAAAAGAACATCCTCTACTATACCTTTAAATTTTTCAGATTTGATTTAAGCCAAACACTCGTTTTTGGCCTATAGAAATTAGTCTTTACTTCAGTGGAAAGCCCGCCCACAGAAGTAAAGAAAATGTTAAAGGTAATTTGAGAAGAATATGAATCCTAAAACTCAAAACTGAAAATGTGAAAAAAGAAAAGTTGAAAATAAATTATGTGAAAGTCTAAGAAAACAGAAAAGTTGCACCCAAAGCAGTTTTTTTTTTATCACATTTTTTTACAAAACATTTTTTTTCCCCAGCATAATGAGAAAAAAACGAGCCCATACAAATGGCGCTTTCCTGTTGCCAATTTCCCAGCTGAAGGTTGATGTAGGAGAACCTAATGGATCTGCTTTGACCGCCTCTCGCTGCCTGCTGGGCTCCTCGATCTTCATGATGCTGGTTCCCTAAAGAACCTCTGAGTCCACAACCAGGACAGTCGTTAGGTTTCGGTTTCATCTTACTTTGCCCTGTCAGAGTGGTGGGAGCTCCCGAATACTGAAATCCATCCGTTCTATAAAGATGTTCCCCTTTGTGTCTGCCACATCCAATCCCACTAAAACCCATTCTGTGCTCCGTCTACACTGATCCAGCTTTGAACTGCTGCCTCAAATCAGAGGGCTGCAGTGGGAGGCTTTTGGTGGTGAGCGACGGCGGCAGCAGCAGCAGGGAGGAGCACGGCTTTTTATTTCATTGCAATGTATTCACAATCCATGTTTGTTTTTCCTTGTCTGTTTTGATGTCTGTGATGCGCGTCACGGTGGGGTTCGGTGTCGGTGGGGACTCACAGACAGATTACCACAGAGGAAGGAGAACAGAGAGCGAAAGAGATGAATGTTCTGTTTATTGAAACGAGTGCAAAGACAGGCTACAATGTCAAACAGGTATAGGGTGCGCGCGCCCGTTTCTCCACATGCATGTGTGCAAACGTGCTTTAGGCATTCGTTTCTGACAAGGAGCTTGAATTTGCTTTCCAAGCTCTGTCCTGGTCGGTGAAGGGAATCATTTGGCCAGTTTGATCCAAAGTCTGCAGGACGGGTCAGAGTTTGCAAACCAATGAGTGGCTTCTTTATCTTTGCAGTAATGCTTTTATTTGTTGCTGTGAAAAGTTCGTCATGGGCATTTTTCATTTCATGCAGTTTATTGGAGACATGCATGTTGTGCATCATGATGAGGCCCGGCTATCAGTTACACCAGAAAAGTGCACTAGTTACGTCTTTTTCTTCAGGCCTGCTTACTTATCAGATGCATGTTCATGCAGAAGCTCCCAGAGAAGCTCATGAATCACAGTCAGATTGGAAATAAAGAAAAAAGCTCTGCTGGGTGTGTTCCTGTTGTGCAAGCTTGAGGTGAACTCAGACGCAGCCTGCATGCTTGTTTTGACTAGTTGGTCTGTGCTAAAATATTCCTGACCACATTCATCCTCTCGTCTCTGCAGCTTTTCCGCCGCGTGGCGGCTGCCCTCCCTGGCATGGACGCCACGCAGGACAAGAACAGAGAGGACAGTATCCTTTGTGCACTCTGCATAATCTACAGTGGACTGAAGAGGTCTGACTGCTCTATGATGTCGCCTCGTATTAAATCATATGTTCATAGAAAAGAAGGAGTTACAATCAATTGGGAATGCTGCTTAAAAAAGGAACTGGTTACCTCTCGAAATAAAGTAACTGAGTTAGTAACTTGGTTCCGAGGGGAGCAGTGTAGAGACTGACACGGGAGTGGATTTTCACTCCTGTCCCGTCCCACTCCCACAGAAAAAAATGGTGTCCCGTCCCGATCCCGGGCCAGAGTAGAAATCTAAATCCTGTCCCGTCCCACTCCTGGTGAAATTACTCCCGCTCCCATCCCGCTCCCATTCAGAATGACTCCCGCTCCTGCTCCACTCCCATTCTTGTTTTTGAGCGCGGGTGAAAAACTCAGAGCGGAAGCCCTGTTGGTTTTTGGGTCGTGTAGTTTTTTTGACTCGCATTATAGTGTAGGATTCAAGGAAAAAAACTACAAAATGGCGGCACCAGTACGGGATTATTTTCTTTCTATTTTATTTTATTTTTTGGCATCGATCCTAGTTTCTTTTAATTACTATCGGTTTGCTCCCGCTCCCGTCTGCTCCCGTTAATGTTTAATCCTGTACCGTCCCAATCACGTGATCGTTACTAATACTGACTCCCATCCCAGGGGAATCCCACGGGAATCCCGTGACCCGTGGGATTCCTGAAAAAATGTCAGTCTCTAGAGCAGTGTTTTTGTGATACACGTACAAGGATAAATGGCCATAGTGCATTTTTACAGCATATTCAGAGATGTGTGAAGTACTTAATGAAACAAATAAAATACCTCAACATAAAATTACTTTGGTAAAAGTGAAGGTTACTGATAGGAAAAGTATTTCAGTAAAAGTCTGGAAACTGTTCACAACTAGGAAATCAAAGTACTATATATCTTTGTACTAGTGGTGGGCATAGATCATTTTTTTAATCTAGGTTAATCTCACTAATCTTGGAATTCATCTAGATTGATATAGATTCACATCACTCATTTGAATTCTGCCAAAGCAATCTTTTGCCATCTTTTTCGGCATCTTCTGCATTGGCTAAGGGATGGTTTGCATTATGTGGTTTTTGCGCCTGGAAGAACATCCTGCAGTAAACTAATTCTACATTGCAGAAGGTGGAAACAGTTTTCAAGCCGTTCTGATCACCAGAACCCAGAGCAACACAAAAGCTGACGTGTAGAACCACATTCTTCCACCACTGTGCTTCCTGCCGGAGAAAACTAAAAGGACCTTCTGGAGGAATTAACTAAATACTGTTTCAAAATAATTTACAAGCAAAGCAAAATATTTTCTCTGCACTTTACCAGTTTCTTCTGTGCACCAGAACAAACAGAGCAGTTCATCTTGTCCACATAAACAAATCCTTTTATGAAAACAATCAGGTCATATTTTAATCTAGAAAATAATGTCTCATAATTAGAAGTAGAAGCATTGGTGGCTCTATACAGTGGCCCTGGCCCCTAGTGGCCCCCGTCTTAGCTGCTTAAACCGTTAGAATGGCTGTGATGGTCTCTGGAAGCATGTATGTTTTGTTCTTTGTTTTGGTCTGTATTCCTTAACCCCTCAATCCTGCAGTGATCGACATAAAGCTGGAGAAACCTCCTGAGCAGCCCGTCAGCGAAGGAGGCTGCTCCTGCTAGAGGGCTCAGCTATCCCCGCCGCCACTTCTCTGTACATGTCCCCTCTTCACTACACCCCTTCCCCTCTGTCCCATTAGCCTGACTAAGAACACTATGCCGTGGCACTGCCGCCGCCCTGCTCCTCCATCCAGACGCTCCCAGACTGAGAAGCGCTCTGTAACTGACGAGAAATGGAGCAGCAGCCGGAGTTCGTTCTGTTTTCACTCATTTCTAAGCAGATTGTCAAAGATAAATCTGTCAGGTCACCACATCCTGGACTCTTTTCAAACTACACGGACATCGAATGTCTGGTGCTTTTAACAGGAGAGCTTTGCTTTAAGCCCAGAGGGTGTGAATCCTGTTTGCTTTTAATCCTGAACAGACCTTTTTTTATGAAGTGATTGAACTGGGGAGAGAAGCTGAAGATTGTTGGCTTTTAACCATCATCATTGGTTTGGTTCCTCTATAGTCCATCTGTACACATGTGATGCAGCTAAAGTCCTGCTCTCATCATGATGATGCCTGTATTTCAGACCTTTTCTAAGCACGTATGTTTAAAAACACACTACATGGTTAGAAAGCAGCACAAGCGTGGTTCACAGTCCTGCTGGTTGTTTTTTTCCATCCATGAGGAGGACAAATAAAGTTTCATAGAATATTTGTTTGCTTTTTTTTTGTAGTTTTCACCTAAAACCCAACAAAACTGTGGATAGAGGAACATTTGCCTTTCTTAGGGTAAAAAGTCGAAGATGTGGGCTCCTTTGGCATCGGTTTTGCTTTGAACACTATATTATTTTTTGGTTTTGCTTTTTACTTTTTGGCTTTGATCTTTCGTTAGTGATTTATCAAGACGTGTATTTAATCTACAATGACTTGAAATATTTATTTCTGTTGGATAAATGCTTCTGTTTTGTTTTTGTTTTTTTATAGTTGGTAATATTTTTCCTTTGTGGTAACCAGTCCTAAATGATATACGTCGTCCCAGATCAGCTTTTCCAGAATCTGACCGTCTGCCGTTGGATCATACTGATGATGTTGTGCAATTATTGTGAGAATTTATGCAGGAGAGTCTATTATGTATAGTAGATTTAACATTTCTGTCTGGAATTGTAATAAATGAAAGAATAAATTTACACTTATCAAAACTAATGAAATTCATGTGTCCCACAAGCAAAAACAAAAAGACTTCTACAGCATCACTGTGCATCATGAAAAAAAAAAAAAAAATTCCTTTATAAACACTCAATTTAAACTGATTACAAATGTTCTGAGTAAAAAAACGGGCCATCTGCTGATAAAATGAAGAAAGCTGCAAATAACTGCAGGGTTACTGAAAAACACTTATGGGTGAATTTTGTTCCATTATTGTTCAAATTGGAAAAAAATGTGATTTAGATATAAAACGGACATTTTCAAGAAGGGGGGGGGATGGTTTGAGTACCGTTTTCTCAATTTATTTTCAGTTTTATTGCTTTTTTTCAACTTGCATTTTGCAGATCACATTTTTTTAATAAATTTAAAAGAAATTAAAATAAATTCTGAGAAAACTCAGAAGTTACTCTTAACACCATTTCTTGAAGGAAGAGTCCGGTCAGCAAGGAATAATCAATGGATCGTTATCTATACCTAAAACTAATACGTTTGCGGTAATTTAATGAATGAGTAACACCTCACTCTGACAGCTTCCGACAGTGATGTCACGGTGCGGTAAGCCTAGCATCATTCTCTCTGCTTTACAAGCATAATCGATGGGACACATACACACACACTACTAGACACATCTGCAATCAACAATTATTGAAGATTTAAAGAGGACTTCACCATTGAAATTCCAGAGGGCCATAGTTAAACTGACAATGCCCGTTTGAATGTCAGTTGGATGTTGTAATACATTGGTTAAAAGTGAGGAAAGAATTATTACACCTTTCCGATTCATGATCCTCCACGGACGGATTTGTCATTGGATTGCCAATTTAAGAGGGAGGATTTGCCATCGAAATTATCGCCAGGTAAAAAAAAAAATGAATATGTAGCCAACATTTCGAAGAAGAATGTTTTCAAGATGACTTGGAATATAGCACGTTGTGACAAACACCAGATACAGCATTGGGACTTGCTAAACAGCCGATCCCGCAACAAGACGTCACAAAGCGGCAGGGGGCAGTAATGTTCTTTGACAAACATGGATGTCTCCAGTAAAGCAAATTCAAATGAAAATTACTCTTAATTAAAACATCTATTGAACAGCATGTAATAATTTCATATTTAAAGTACTTTCAGAAGTTTGAATTCTGAATATGATCAGAGTTTTCCTTTGATAAAAAATATTTGTCAAAGTTTGATTACAGGATAACATTGTTTTTATATTAATTTATTATAGGAGCAATTTAAAAAATAACAATAAAGAACCTGCTCAAAAGCACTACTTAATTGTGAAATATCAATTACTGATTATCAATAAGTAGTGATGATCACACCATGTTTTTTTTCTGATCCAATACTGAGTAAAATACAGGCTGGTATCAGCGACATTGAACCGATGCCGATACTTGGTACGTATATATCTGTTGTATAATACTCAGAGGGTCCAGTTGAAATTGTCTTTTAAATATTTAACCAAATGAAATAATGCCAAAACTATTGATGCAATAATTATTTTAAAGATTTAAACAATGGGCTCTATGCAGAACTCCACCACTTCCTGAACTTAAGGCAGCTTTTATTTCATGTCTTTTTAAACTGGATGAACTGATTAATCCAGGTTTGTCTGGCCAATGTATCCATGGTTACTGAGGTCAGCCACACCTGGATTAATCAGTTCACCCAGTAAAAATTCATAAACTTTTTTTTTTTTTTTTTT
>NW_015150651.1:283539-292910 GCF_000732505.1 Cyprinodon variegatus
TTACTGAAATCAATCTACTTTTTCATGATATTCTAATTTTATGACCAGCACCTGTACTGCTTGATGCTGCTGAACTTCCCCTTGAAAGGAAGAAAGCAGCACCAGCTACAAGTATAGCTGTAAAAGGATGAAACAAAGAATAAATAAATTATATTTAGTGTCTAATTAACAGCATTGAAATCAGTTTAAGAAGTAAAATCCGAATCAAAATACGACTTTAATTTGGTGAGACTTTTAAAAAGGGTGTATGAAACAGAGAGAATAGTTGGTTTCTCGACTATAATGACACCTCATCCCCTATTTAACACAGTTTTTTTTTATTATTATTTATCTTCTATAATATATGCAGTAGTATTTCATTCAATTCTAATTATTGTTTAGTCCTCTTTCTAAAGAAGGCACTAACGACACTGCATATTATGATTCAGGCCACAGATTTGGATACAGCTCCAACCTTTGGAGACTTTTCTATAAAATGAATTACTGACAAAGCCTTGTTTACTAATTTTAGTACTGGACAATGAATGAAAAGGAATTTATTTCAGACAATTTTGAATAAACAAAAATAAATAAATAAACCAAATACACACAAAAAGAGATTAGTTCGATCAAGCAAACCAAACACCAATTTCCAAACTATCTAAATTCACCCGAACATAAATGGAAACAAAACCCTCCAACAAATAAACCTATCGTTATATACAGCCAGATAAATGACATTGATTAATGGAAATTGTCTGAAAAGGGGTATGAAGAAGTAAAACTTTTTATTCATACCCCCTCTCCCTCTAATTACTCTTAAAAGTAACTTAAATTAGATTAATAATTAACATTAACAATAACTTAACAATAATTTGAAGTAAAATTTATTTTAACAAATTTTTCTACAATCCTAAATGCTCTTAAAAACTATGCGTTAAATTTTTTTTTGTACATTTGAGACAAACCTCAGGATCATCTTCTTTTTGACTATTGAGCCGATGTAATGGGTACATTTCTCCACTGTGAGTCAATCAATTAAATAATATAATTAATAAATTATAGGTTGCTCTATATATTTTTTTATTATTATTATTTTCTTCATTGATAATTTTACATCTACTGCACCACATGTCACTGTTTAAGTAACGAGGGATTTACTGAATTTTGTTTTCCCAAATCTGGGGAAAGGACCTCCTGGTTAATTATTATTATTATAATTAAGCAGTTTTCATTGTGGCAAATTATTTGTGCCATATTTATTGAACCGCCGTGAATCAGAAGTAGAACTACTGGTAATAAGCACATTTTAAAACCTCTCCATCCATTATTATTAATGTGGAGTAATAAAAAGTGAGCCCTTTGACAGATGTGTTTGCACCCGCCATGTTTAAGATCTCGCGAGATCTTCATTCGTCACCATAGAAACCAATTTCAACAACAATTAAGCCGTTTCTGCTCGTTAGCTTGATTTCTATCCACCGGGTTTTGTTTGGTGTTTCTCCAGATTTTATCTTTGGACTGTTTTGGTTGGTTTTATTTTATTTGTTTTTTCTCCACCATGAGCTGCGATTACTACGAGACGCTAGAAATAAACAGACACGCAACAGACGCGGAGATTAAAAAGGCGTAAGTTTTTTATTTATCTGTCCCTCCGTGGGTTTGACACGTCACGTCACGATCTTTTCATCATATTCACGCAGATACCGACGCCTCGCGCTGAAGTTTCACCCGAGCAGAAATGTAGAAGCTGGAAGCAGCGAGAGATTCCTTCAGCTGGGGGAAGCCTATGATGTCCTGAGTGACCGTGAGTTGGTTCACCTTCACACCGACTCTCTGCTCTGGGATTCAGGCCCACTGACCTGGGATAGGAACACGGTTTTCCTTTAGTTTTCAAATAAGGCAGGGAAAGTGTTTGACGCTATTCCTTTTATCATTTCATAGTCATTTATCTCGAATAACAATAAAAGTAAAAAAAAAAAAAAAGAAAAAAAAAAAAAAAAAAAAATATGAAAAAATAGTCATAAGCTTTTTTTTTTTTACACAATTTGCTCAAAGGGGACCAGGTGGAAGATATAAGATTTTACTGTATAATTTCCTGCCCATATCTCTCATAATCTTTTCATATCAAGAACTACTTTATATTTAGCTACACATTATATTAATAACATCCATAATATTTTTGACCTTTGATAAACCCATCCTTTGTTTTTTGAAACGTCTTTTAAATTGTTTCATATTTACTCTCTTTGATCTCAGCATCATTTAATTCAATTAAATTCAGTTTATTTATATATTGCCAATTCACAACACATGTCATCTCAAGGCACTTTACAATTCAACCAGGTCATTGATAAAAAAATTTCTAAGGAAAACCAGTTGATTGCATCAACTTATTGACTTCAATGCAATCCCTCACACTATGCATGCTTGTAGCGACAGTGGAGAGAAAAAAAGCTCCCTTTAAACAGGAAGAAACCTTCAGCAGAACCAGGCTCAGTGTGAGCGACCATCTGCCGAGGCCAACTGGGGTTCAAGGAGACAGAAGCAGAGATACAAAAATGAACTGTAAAAGGCGACCCCATCCAGGAAACACACAGCCAGGCAGAAAAGCTCTGAGCCAACTCCCATGTCAGAGGATGAAGAAAGCACATCCAGCCAGACACAGTCAGAGAAACAGGACTACACTAGAAAACAGGGTGATCTCCAGCATCTATAAACAAAGGTGTTGATGGCAGCAGCACAGCTGATATTTCTCTCTAACTAACAGATTCTGCAGAGTGGGAAAATAGAGATACAGTAGAATGAAGCAGAATGATTTAATCCATTCAAATACATTATATTGTTTTTAAGAATATCCTTCTCCTCATAAACAACTCCCTTCTCTGTCACAAAACTGTTTTATCATGTTGTTCGGAAGATGCTGGTTCCTTACTTTGAAATTTATAAGGTCACAGATTTGTAACATATTTAATAAAAAAAAAACGTATCCATTTCTATCCTATATTGCTGTTGAAGATTCCCAGTCATCCAGGTCATAGTCATTCCAACAAAGTTAAAAGTTAAAAACAAACCACTGGACTTTGTTTTCCAAGTTTTAAGATGTTTCGCTTCCCATCCAGGAAGCTTTTTTAATTAAAAATGTCTGGATTAGCGTTGAGTTCCAGGCTTATCGAGTGGCCCAAAAATCCTACATAATATAGCATTTTTATTGTTGTTTTTTTTGCATTACATACAGTGGCTGTACATTTATTTGTAATGTATTCCCCCAAACTTCCACGCTATAAGTCAATTATGGTACAATGAGAATATTCTGTAAGATAAGCAGATATTTATGGATGATTTATTCACAAATAACACCCCACCCCCCAGATCTGAGGCTAAATTTAAACCCAGAGGTTTGATCTGGTAGATTGATTCTAAATCAACACTGTCGATTGTTGTTTTGAATGTTCTGGTTTTAAATTTATTGTGGTTTCCAAATATCATCAATTTTGTTTTATTTCATTTCAAGGATAATCTACTAATTTTCAAGCAATTGAAATATTGTAATTTCTATTGGGACCATCTTTGTGAGTTTTTGGATGTTTTCTGCAGTATTATCTGCAAATATATTGCATTTTAGCAGGTTTGATCATTTGAATATGTCAAATACGTCTAACCCAACAAGGACCTCTGTGGTACCCCACAAATTATGTTTAGCAATTCTGATTTGTGATTATTTATTTCTACACATTGTTTCATATTTCCAATGTATTTTCTTAGCCAGTTTAATGTCATCCCCCATTTCTATACTTTGCTATCTTATCTTATAAGTGTTTTTGCTCTTTATTTAACTGGTGAGATGTTCTGCCAATGGAATTAGTATTTTTACCCTTAGAATAGACTTAGAGACTTAGACAACTTTTATTGTCATTTTTTTTATACACATACAAAGCAAAATTTCCTTTAGTACAGCTTTTACACAGTAAATGAGCAGCAGCTTAGCAGTGAAATGAACATTTCCTTTTCATAAAGTGCAGCAGTGATGGAATGTAAACAGAATAAGATAATTAGGTATTATGCACTTGTAACAACAAATTGAATTTTTTTATTTTTAATCAAAATCCTCCTATCTGACCTATCTGATCAAATTGAGAGAAAATACATGTTTTCCAAGGAAAAGTGACTTATTTATGTTTTTTATAATTTTTTTCAGTGGAAGTTGATTTGGTAAGATTTAATTGAATTTGGTTTATTTATATGTCACCAACTCACAACTAATATGTAATACAATTTATATCCCCAGATATTGTCAATTCAGTGCAGTTTATTGCATACATTCCAATCAAATCATCCAGAGGTTCCCAAACATTTCATCCTGTGGCTCAAAAAATACCAATAAAATGAACTGGAGACCCCATGAAAATAGAAATTAGTTCTTCACTCTGTATTTATGTATAAATATAAAGAAAAGCAATAGTCTAAATAAAAAAAAACATTCAGTTTTAGATAATAGCTTTTTTAATACATAATTTCAAATGCATTTTAACTTATTAGATGAGACATTAAATTGTTTAATTTTGCTTGTTATATTCCAATGGTATATTTTACATTTGAATCATGTATTAGATAAAAAAATTAATTATTAAACCAACATGCAGGTGCACCAGCTGGAACGGAGTGTAACAGTTCTAATGGGGGCTGTAGATTTTTATTTCTAAATATGTGATTCCTATTCATAAATCTGTAATTTGTTCAGATAAATTAGTGATTTATGCTCACAAACTTGTGATTTATTTGTATTTTTGCAAAACTGTGACTTACTGACTTGTTTTCTCACAGATTAAGATTTGATGTCTCGTATCTTTGATTTGACAAGAAACAAAAACATCCTGAATTTACAGTCTTCACTTTCATTTAGAAATTCAAACAACTTCACATATATATATATTTATCCAGAGTTATTTAACTTCATTAATATGTACTGAAGAAAACCTGCTGACCTGGGTATTATTAGTACGAGTCTTTTAGTGTTGTGTCTATTCCCTTTCAGCTAGAAAAAAAGCAACCTATGATAAATTTGGTGAGGTTGGACTCAGAGATGGCATCCCTTTAGAGTTGGCCAGTGGAGGAGCTTGGTCCTCCAGATATATTTACCACGGCAACCCTGAGAAAACCTTCAGACAGTTCTTTGGAGACAACAACCCCTTTGCAGGTGAGAAAAGTGAATAAAAAAAAACATTGTATGCCTTTTTTAAATAAAACCAGCTGCTTCTTATTATTAATCTTGTCCCCAGACTTTTACACTACAGAGTCCCACCTTGAGTTTGACTTCCTGCACACAGGAGTTGAGAAGACTCAAGATTCTCCTATAGAGAGAGATCTTAACCTGTCGCTGGATGATCTCTTCCACGGATGCATAAAGAAGATCAAGATATCTCGCAGGGTAGAAGCTGCTGACATATCACAGAGCTGCCTGTTCTCCTCAGCCCGCTGCTTCTCTGGGGTTCAGTCATTCCTTTCTTTATTCCCCTGAGAGCTGCTGAGATTCTTGGTGGTCTAGTAAATGTTAGAATACAAATTACAGCTCTTTACATATTTGAGGTTTAGGGACATGAGCCTTTAAGAAGGTATCCACCTCCTCTGTTTTCTCCAAAAACCTTTAAATATTTTATATCTTTGCCTTATTCGAACATCAGCCTCTGTATTAATTTAAATATACAGTTGTTGTTTTTTGGAGATGGTCCTTTATTATTCTTCTACACCTGTGACTCTTCTGAGAAACTGCAGGTACAGCCTCACTTCATTGCCCTTTCACCTACAGACAGCCCGTTCTCTCTGCAGCCGGTCGATGACCCTTTGAAACTCAGTGGTTTTCTTCAGGGATCTGTTGTTTTGTCTTTGTTAGATGAAGTTATAATTAGAATTAGTGGTCCAATAGGTTTCACTAAGAGGCTGCACAGTTTTTAATTTTGTCAGGACTAATATCAGGTGTGTCCACAACAGCACCTGCAGGTTCAGCCTAGAGGTAAACAGTTGGAAATAATTTCCTCAGTCTTTAGTATTCTAAACAACATCTTATGAACTAGATGAGCTAATTTATAATATAATAAAATGTTATTTAAAGCATCTCATAGATGTAGTCATTTTAAAACTAATTTAAAAGCAAACATAAGGCCAAAGAATCACAATTCATAAAAATAAGTTAAATAAAGTTATATTCAGTTAAAGTGGGGCGTGGAGGTGAAGCTGCATTTTCAATTTCTATGCTTATCTTGGACTGAAAAAAACTGACCTGAAAACATTTTATAAAAATAACTTTATTTGTCAATAATCTTAGCAGGAAATAAGATGATCTTTCAGTGGAATGGGAGTTTTCAACCTTAAAATAAGATTATTACATATAATGCACTTGAAATTAGAAAATAAATTTAAAAAATAAATTTAAAGATATTTTGGAATCCTGGGCTTTGCATTATTTATATGTTAGAAGATTTGAAATTGTTATTTATTCAATTGAAAACAATGTGGCATTGCTACTTATGGACTGCAGAAGATGGTTAAAACATCAGCATCAGGCAGTGTTTGGCTGTTTAATGGCTGCAATGACTGGCAGCAGTTATTAAAGATAAACACCACATACAGATCCAAGACACAACAAGAAAAAGATTTTTTGTTCATACATTGAGGAAACATTGAGGATATTTTTGATCTTGCACATTCTGATGCTTTCAGCCTCACCAGAATGGAAAAGGAGTATATTGATAAGGAATCTTAATTTTTGTACACAAACGTTGTAATGAACTGGGCAACAACTGAACATTGATTTCAATAACAAGATTCAATACAGTCTGTGTAAAAAATAAAAAAATAGAAACATTTATTAAGTATTAACATGTGGTAAATAGAATATATAAAGATCTGTGTTTTTATCTTAAGTAAACCAAGCGTGAGCTACCTCTATTCTTGACATTGGCTATGTACTTATTATTTATTAACTCTAACTGGGTCTAAGCAAGTAATGTAAGAACCACCCTATTGTTAGGGTATATGTGGGAAAGACAAAATATTTACTCTTTAAAAATGTGCAATGCTCCTTTCAAATCTAATTAAAAGTAATAAATAATAACAATAATGAAAAAACAGAACAAATGAGTGAATGATCCTGTGTCTAATGGTTTGCTGTTAGGAACGGCTTCTCTATCTGTGTTGTGTGTTACAGGTTATGAACGAAGATGGACAAACCTCCAGCATCAAGGACAAGATTCTGACTATAGACGTAAAGCCTGGATGGAGGGAAGGAACCAAGATCATTTTCCCTAGAGAAGGCGATCAGGTACACTCTGCGTTTTTATGCTGCATACAGTTTTTACTGTTTCATCCATCTTTTGGAAAGATTTAAAAACTGGGTGAATTTGAGCTGAGGTCACAAGCCCCTAGTGGGTCATTGTTAGGTTTAGGGTCACCACCTGTGTAAAATACAGAATCCCCATTTAATTGGCAATTAAATATTGTAATGACTTGTTCTTAATTAAAGAAAACAAAATGAACCTAAGCCATTGCTTGGCTCTAATTTGATGCTTCGTCTTCCTGGATCCAATAATGAATAATGTGATTGTAAGGCGTTTCGCCACCTCTCCAGGATCTTGAAAACCGAAACGTCTTCAAATCTTGAAAACCAAGTCCAGTGGATATTTTTTGAATTTTTACAGAATGACTATGACCTGGATGACTGAGAACCTTCATCAGCAATGTGATTGTAGAGTATTTAGTGTTCAACAAGAGGCAAATTGACTGTTGCACACAAACCAAAGGATTTTACAGTTTTGCTGCAGCGCTGTGATCAACACAAAATAAACTGACGACAGTGGTCAAAAACTGTATGAACTCTAGAAATATGGCTCTTTTAAATTTCGTTCCTTATTTTCATAAATGTTATATCAAAACAAGCTAAACTAAATCTAACAAAAATGAACAAAATAAAAAACACATAGAATGCTAAAGCCGGGTGAATTTTTGAGATTGGATCTAAGCAGGACCTCCTCTGCTCCTCATCTGCTGCTGTTGCTAAGAAGATGGAACCCAAACTCGCACTGCTCTCTGTCAACCAAGTTATCCACAACTTCCTCAGTAGGAGATGGATTAGGGTTAGGAGCCATTAGAATGCAGAGTCCCATGCATCTGTCCTTTATAACCTAGCCATTTCCTGAGGCTGATATGACAAGGAATATTAGGGCTACTGTGCTCCATTTGATTGTTTATGTGGAATTTATAATCATTTATTTAATGCAAAAGGTATTAAATGTACCTTAGTGTTAGCCAATAAAAAAGACTACTTAAAGAGTAAATCATAATAACAGACACAAAGGCAGGGTTTGCACGATGGTTTGCACGTCCTAAAACGAATGCATGTTTGTATGCTCTGAGCGGCTCTCCAAAGAGGGTAAAAAAAGTCTGTGTGCCTTCATCAATATGCAGACGATAATCTAAGGATCGAATCAAGCCAATCCATGAGTGAAGGATATAAAAAATATAAACATTTAACTTGTGAAACTCAGGTGCAAGCCTACATTCAAAAATTTTAGAAGCCATTGTCGCTTATAAATGATGTTAAGATCGCCTCTGCTCTGATCTGCATGCTGTGGGAACACCAGAGCCGGGTCGACTTACTAAATTATGTGATACCATTGAAAGCAACGTAGGGACGTCAACACACCGCAACAGTCGCTTCTGATCTAACAAGCAGAAACAGCTTTGTTTGCATTCAATAAACATGGAGCAGCTCTGGTGAGAGGGATTCAGACAGAAAATAGAGCAAAACAATAAAGCACACAGACTACACCCTGGCTTCCTTACATGTTGCTCTCCATTGTTTACTTTCCTGATTTCTGTCACACTGGTGACATCATGAATGCTAACCCAGCGTGATGATGTCACCAGACTCACAGTAGTGGGGGGTCAGAGGCCACGCAGCTGCTAGCGAGGGGTTGATCAGCTTTTTTAGCCAATGGGAAGGGGTCTAAAAGACCATTGTTAGCGGGTCGACCATGTTTGAAAAACACACGTTAACCTGCTAATTTCAGTGGGAAAGACGCTTAAAGGTATAGCGGAGGATTTTCTAAAATTTTTTTAAAAGACCCGCCCTCTCCACTTTTAAAAAGAAAAATGCACATGCACAACCGTGTACCCACTTCCAAGAGGAAAGCCTATTAAACGTGTGCGAGAACATGCACAAGCCAATTTTTTCCTCATGCACACTCTGTTTAAAAGTTGCTGTTTGCATCGCTCATACAAGCTTACTTTTCAAAAGAAGATTTGCAATTTTTCCACATTGTCAGACTCACCAACGGTAAGTGAAAATGGGGACGAAAACGTAGGACGGCCTTACGTAAACATATCTGACTGACAGT
>NW_015150651.1:293160-309886 GCF_000732505.1 Cyprinodon variegatus
GCCTTACGTAAATATATCACCAGAATGACTGACAGTTACTGTAGGAGGACCACTTATTTTGATGAAGACTCTCCTGTCCTGTACCATCTATACTGAATTCATTAGCCTCTGAATAGGTGAAATGTATTGATAGTTTTTAGGATTTTACTTTAAAATGTGTTGCTTTTCTTAACCACATCCTTCTGTATTTTAAGCCAAGCTGTTATGCTTCACCTCCAGGGACCAAACAGCATTCCTGCAGATATTGTGTTCATAGTGAGGGAGAAGATTCATCATCTGTTCAAAAGACAGCACAACGACCTCATCTATAAGGCCAGGATCTCTCTGGAGATGGTGCGTTATGTCAGGTTTTACTGCCTGCTGGATTGTTAACCTGAACAGGCTGTAATTCCTAACTTTGATTTCTGGATTGACTTCTTTTTTAATATCCATTTAAAAAATAATTTCTTTGCTTTCAACAATAATCACTCCATAGATAATGGAAGTATGAAGAAATATTGTATTTCTAAGTCTTTTTTTTCCTCCCAAAAGATAGAGAAAATACTTACATGCAAATAAAAATAAAATTTGCTTGCAACATAAAATAAATGATTGAAATAATTGTGAAGGATCCCTCAGCAAACGTCTTCCCCTCCCAGCAGGCGTTGACCGGCTGTTCTGTGGATGTGCAGACACTAGATGGCAGGCTGCTCACCATTCCTGTCAACGACATCGTGCAGTAAGTGCTTTCCTTTTATTTACTGCACTGAAGTTTGCAATGACCTCCTATTTTAGGTCAAAGATCAACATTAGACAAACTTAATATCAAAATTACTGTCGCTTCATGTCAACAGTGTGTTTTAGCAATGACATTTACTAAGAAATGTCTCATTATGATCCAGCCCTTCGTACAAAAAAGTGCTGAGTGGAGAGGGAATGCCGCTGCCCAAGGATCCTTCCCAGAGAGGAGACCTCATCATTGCCTTTGATATCTCATTTCCAGAGAAGCTCTGCCCTGAAAACAAGCGTCTGATCAAAAAAGCTCTATGCAGCAGGAGCTGAAAGCAGTTTGATTTAATGTCACAAAAAGTGGAGTAAAAAAAGTTTTATTAGGTTTGAGCTGAGAGAAAAAGGCAGCTGTGTTACAACAGCAGGAACACTTCAGTTATTATAATAAAGTTGTGCAGCTGTGATTGGCTGCCATCAAAGCCCGCTTTAGCTGCTCATATGTGACAAACATCACCACGTTCCAGGAGCCCAGCCGTAAGAATGAGGGCATGAACCTAAACCAGGAGAAAACAGAAAAACAAGATCATTTCATCACATAAAGAACAGGAAATCCCTCAGTTCAGTGAAACAGTGAAGAAACATCAGAGGTGGGTAGAGAACAGAAACGTCTCAACTAAGAGAAGCATTACTTCAGATATTTTCACTAACGTAACATTATAAGGAAGCCACCTACTAAAAAACTTAAGTGAGAATAAAATACTATTTGGTAAAAAGGAACTTAAGTACCAAGTATCGTAACTCATCATAGTTATGTACAAATTCAACCTTGAGAGAGACTCACAAGGTGCCATAGAAAGGTGACATACTAAGTTTTATTCGATTCAATTTATTTGCAAGTAACACAGTCAGATTGGTTAAAATTTACTACCAAAGGAAAACCTGCTGATTCAGCAATCCCTCACACCAAGAAAGCTTGTAGCGACAGTGGAGAGAAAAACTCCCTTTAAACAGGAGGAAACCTCCAGCAGGACCAGGCTAAATGTGAGCGGCAACCTGCTGAGCCGGACTGGGGATCTAGAACAGTGACTTGTGAAGAACTGAAAGTATAAAACCTTTAACTTAATTGTCAATGCTCAATATTTACTTTATGTTGTCCTCCTCTGGCTGTCATTATTGTTTTTGTTTGTTTTGAATATTAATATATTTTCAATGTAAAACTTTATTTTTGGTGTTGGTCTTAATTCAACTCCCAGGCTCATTACAAACCAATCTTCTAATGCTGATAACATTGTGAAGCCTAAACAACAGCAACAACAAACGTCAGGATCTGATCCAGTGTTCATGAAGACAGGAAGGACTGGTTTAAGGCATTTTTTGGAAAATGTTATAATGTTTTTTGTTGTTGCCATTTGTATAAATACACTGGTCTGATACCTTAGTACACATTTGATTTGTTTTGGTATACGTCTAATTTAAAGTTATAGCACACCCTGGAGAAAACCGCTACTGAAACCAAATGGATATAGAGGCTGCAGTTGTTCACCTGTTGTGCTATAAATAAACAGTAATGTGTTTTGTAAAGTTATTAACAACTTATGTTTTAAAATATTGACTAAAGCCCAGCATACACTGCGCAATTTTTGAGATGATTCGCCAGTCATCTGGCAAGTGTGGCAATCGGGCCGCTCTTGGCCAAGTTGTGTGTCGTGCACTGTGGAGTGTAGATGGTTTTATTTTTGATCAGGACCTGTAAATTAAATCCCATATCAAAGAGGTTTCTAGAATTTCCTTCTTTCATCTGTGGAATATTGCACAAAATAGAAATATCCTGTCCAGGGGTGATGCTGAGAAACTAGTCTTCATTATGCATCCATGCCTCCTTGCATGCTACTTTAAGGCTGAACTATTGTAATTCTTTACTATCAGGAAGTCCACAGTTAAAAGCCTTCAGCTGAGAAATCCTGCAGCCAGAGTTCTGATAAAAATGAAAAAGATCATATCATATCTCTCCTATTGTCAAGGTTTTTTAGATTCTCCAGCTCTTGTCCAAACTTGAAAAGGCCTAGCCACAACCAAAAGGATGCTGAGACAACTCAACTCAGTTTGTTTTCTTTGTCTTTTCTATTGATATTAGACCTAAACATCATTTTACAACATCAGAGGCTGCGATCATTAGCCTTTTTACAAAAAACGTTTTACCCTTTGCTTTTACTCAAGTAAAAATATTACAGTAGTGCTACTATTTTGTTTTTTCCACCCACTTCTGATAATAGATCATATAACAATGTAAAGAATTAAAGAGATCATTATAGATTAGAGATTTCTTGTGATTTTATTTTCTGTGGCTCTTTGTGTGTTTAATATCTATTTTTTTGCAATAAATCTATCAGCAGTGTCTTTGCAGTGTTTCCTTACCCCTTATAAAAGGCCAGCGGGCCCTCATTGGTTATCATAGCGCCAGCACAGCTCAGGGCTCCACTGTACTGGCCTGGAGCAGAGTTCACATATCGTGTTTTGACCACGTCCACGGGTGAAGCGATCACAGTTGTGCATAAACCTGCTCCAAAGGCCGATACAAAGTGGCAAGGCAGGTTGTCTGTGGAGTACAAGAGGTTAAGCTTCAGCTTCTGAAAACCTTCTGAAGCATGTTACCTGTAGGACTACAGGTCTCTCTTATCAAAGAATGCATGCATCTGTACTGAGAATGTGTGTAGGTCTAAATGCAGAACACTGGTACGCATAAGGTTTTTGAGATTTATCAAACCATACATGCATACACACAACAGCAAGCAAATTTTTCTCCATAAATAACACTGGTACGGACAAAGCTCTCCCTCATGCTGGGCTCTCTGCATGCCCACATTCAGCCATAAATAAATGGTCCAAGAAAAACACTGCATAAATGTAACTGTGTATTTAAATGAGCCAGCAGATCAATGATCTTTAAAAGCTGCCATGAAAACTGCAAGGAAAAGAAAAACAACAAAAAGGAAAACACAACTAAATGGAAGTATTATGAGTAAAATAAAATTTTATGAATGGAAATGGAAAGGGTCTGATTGATGGACTGCTCATATTAACAAGGACATCCAATATGGTAGACAGTATGCAGCTTAGCGCTGGCTGTGATATCAAAATATAACACATTAAATACCTGAGAATCTGGATTATCTTTAGCTTAGCTTTGATAAACTGCGGCCTAAAGCCACGGCCATTTTTCACCCATATGTAATAATCTATATGTAATTCTATTTTTTTTTCTGGAGTACCATGCACCCAGTTACTCTATATTTTTTTGCATATTGGTGTCTGGGTCCAGCACGTCAGTCTCTTAAATACTGAATCCTGTTCTGCACATATAGCGGGTGAAATAAGTATTAAACATACCACCATTTTTCTTAGTTAATATATATATCTAGAGGCACTATTGACATGACATGACATTTTCGCCAGATGTTGGTAACAATCCATTCAATCCACACATACAAAGAGATCAAACCATAGATGTCCAGAAATTAAGTTATGCGTAATAAAGTGAAATGGCCCCTTTTTAGAGCTCAGAGCAGAGAACCCAGTATTCAGACAGACAGACAGACAATGTGTCAAAAAGTGTTTATTAAAAACGACAGATCTGCAGTGAACAGCTAGGATGTCTAAGGCAGGAACCGCTGGTCTTAAAGGTCATTCTGTGACTGTATGCACGCTCACAATGCAAGACTCCACTTCTGAGGAAAAAGCATGTTGAAGGTCGTTTAAAGTTTGCTGCACAACATTTAGACAAGCCTGTGAAGTACTGGGAGAATATAGTCTGGTCAGATGAGACCAAGATTAAACTCTTTGGATGCCGTAATACACATCAGCCAAGGAAACTCTCCATTGGTTTCAGAGAAATAAAATAAAGCTTCTAAAATGGCCAAATCAATCACCTGACTGGAATCAGGAAATAAAATTTTAGGAATAGAAAATCTATGGAAAGAACTAAAGATCAGATGTCATAGAAGAGGCCCACAAAACCTTCAAGAGTGTTTGTGTGAGTGAATGGGCCAAAATCACACCTCAGTAATGCATGCAACTAATTTCTCCTTACAGAAGGCGTCTTGAAGCTGTCATTACCCACAAAGGCATTTCTACAAGTGTTTGTAAAATTTCAGGTAGTGTGTTCAATACTTTTCTCCCTGTGCCATTCCACATCATTTCACATAACTTCATTTCTGGATATCTACTGTTTGATTTCTTTGTATGTGTGGATTGAATGGATTTTTAAAAACATCTGGTAGACATGTCATCACAATTGCACCTCTAGAAATACATTTACTGAGAAAAATGGTGGCGTGTTCAATACTTGTTTCACCCGCTGTAGATCCAAGCAGGGTCTGCAGCCTGTGGATCATTGGACCTCTCAGAGAGGCTCTGGAAAAAAAAAAAAATTTTGTATAAAAGCATCATGTGGCATTAGAGGCTCTAATCGAGTTTGATTCCCGGACTCAGGGCCACACTGGCTCTGTAGACTCTAAAGGTTGCAGAGCCCTGATCTCGGGAGTATGATGAGCCATTCGTTATCAAGGGTCAAAAGTCAGCCCTGAAAACGTGTTCTGGCAGCAACGTCAGATGGGTGTCACAGCTGTATTTAAATGTTTACAGCAGTCGGTGTGAATGCCTCGCAACTTGTTCGATTTATGTATTGATCTGTGGTAACACTCACACTGGGGATCATCGGGAAGAGGAATGTGGTGATGGGGAATTTGAGCTGCTTTTAGACCTTTTATATCCATTCTACAGGTCTTCGTGTAAAGTTAGACCTATGGTTCATAATGCAGCATGAATTTCTCTGCAATATTTAATGCTTATGATAATGTCGATCTTTGATTAATGATCACATTATGCAATGTTGGGTGTCTAAGAGGACTTAGTAAGGCTTTATCTATTGTATTTTTATCAAAGAAAACGTGTTCATTGCTTGCAACAATAATACCACCCATTATTGTTGCACGTTAAGTCTATAAATTTACTCCAAAGACACATTTTCACTGCAATTTTGTTTCAAATTGATGATAATTTTGCAAAGCATGGTAAGCCAGTCTCAGGCCTTATTTTGTGTGTAAACAAGTGTGATAAATCAGGCCCAGGCCCTCTTTCTTACCAGACATGGGGGTGGACATGAGGAGGAAATCCTTGATGAAGTCATACGTCACCAGCTCTGTGCAGTTAACGATGGCATTGCGTGCAATGTTTGGACTCATCCCTGTGTGCACACACAAATATTTGCCATGAAGATTCATTTAAGACCCTTTAGACAGTATCTATGGAGTTAAGATCACCTTTCCAGAGTCCGCGCATGCCTTCCTCCTTAGCTATTGTTTTGTAAGCATCAATGGTGCCACAGTAGCGTCTTGTACCCCCTTTTGACCTGGCTTGTGCCTGAAAACGAACTTTCACCACATCCGTTGGCTGAGCAATAGCCACTGCCAGACCACCTGTGGTACAACCTGCAAGCAGCCGGCTGCCAATGCCCGCATCTGAGCCAGAAAAAAATCAGACATGAACTCTGAACTTCTTTAAATAAAGTATTTGAGTTAACAGCCACTGACGGTCAGATCCTTTGGTGTAGAAATGTTTCACAGAGTCATAGAGGCCAATACGGACAGAGGCAAAGCTCATCTGTCTCTGGAGCCCTGCTGCCAGCCCGCTGTAGAGACTCAGAAGCCCCTCTGTGCGCACCATGGTGATGATGGTACCAAACACACCTCGGTACTTTACTGCAGGAGCCTTTCCTCCCATGGCCCCAGGGATGCAGGCCTCTCCTTGGACCTGCACAGAGAATAAGAGGAAACACAGATTGACTGATACGGATTAAGAGGAGGGAAATAAATTATTAAATGATGGAGATGAACTCCAGTTTACCTGCAGCCGTACTTTGGCCGTGTCCAGAGGAAAGGTGAGCAGGTCAGCGATACACGCTGCAGCTCCCGCCCCCACAAACTTTACAGCTGCGGTTGGAGGAACTTCTGCATTTCGGAAACCAACCATTTTCTCTTTTTTCTTTGATTTTAAATTCCAATCTAAATCTGGAATAGATCAAATGTTCCTTTATTCAGTTAAAGCTGTTTATCTGGTCGACACTGCCGAACAGATTCATGTTTTATGTACTTGATGGATCTGCATAGCTTAATTTTTCTATTCATTAATGATGCACAGTTCTGTCACAAGTCCTGAGTTAACTACTGTATTAAACTTTTGAATCATTAAAAAAAAATCTTAAATTATGCCCTTAAATGGGCACAACTGTGCAATAAATGAATCTATCCATTAAGTGATAAGGATGGAAGTCTTCACTCTTACCTTTGCTGGATCAATCAGCCGGACAGAAACAGAGAAGATCAGGATTCTCAGAAAGTGTCTCTTTGGCTGAACCTTGTTCCAAACACAAACTGGCTTCCTTGTTTTCCCAAAGAAGATCTTGCAGAAATAGTGATGATTAAAATCATACTCTAAGTCCTGCCAAAGCAATCATAGGTCACCTTTAAATGTAAAAAAAAAAAGAAAAAAGAAAAAAAGAGAGAGAAGTCTTTCAAAGGAAAATCTGGTTTTACCTTTTATACGTGATCTGTTGGCATTAGGATGTGTCTGTAGGTGTGAGCGCTGGAATGGACCTCTGTATCCGAGGCAGCAAGCGGGGAAAGGTGCAGCAGTGTGGGGAGGAAAAGAGAGGGGGGCCTCTTTAAGTGCTGCTGGGATGCCGTTACATAATGGAGCAGCATTGCTCCATTAGGCTTCTCATAGAAACTACCTCTGCTGATCAATCAGGCAGAAAAGGGTGATTAACGCTGTCTGCGTATGCTTCTGTGATATGACTGGATGTGTCGGGGCAGGCTTTGCTCGTTTTTCTTTAGACCTTGTTTTTTACAGTAAGTCTGAACTTATGCAATGTAGGGAAAGCTTTTGGTTTTATTTAACAAATAAAAAAACAACAGCAGAAAAGAAAACCTATTTTTTCTTTTTGGAATCATTTGTTTGAGTCAGCCATTTGGTTATGGTGGTGTTGCATATTATTAGGTAAACGCTGAGTCATGCTGAACATACAAAAACACGGAGCACAACAGATTGGAGCCACATGTTTAGACCACTAATTATCTAACCACCACTTTTAGTCTAAACCTGTTCCAAGTCTGTTTCTCTCCGCTTCCTCTATGAATCAACTACTTTTCTGTTATCAATCTTAATTAATTCTGCGATCCCTATAGATATCTCAGAAAATTTTCCAGTTTGTCACATTAGAATCTCAAGCTTTGAGGATCAGTGGCTGGATTTTACGCAGCATATTATTATAAACTAATAGAAGCAAATTTCCACTGAAAAAAAAAAGCCAAACAAAAGGTCAAAATAATGAGTTTTACAGTCAGAATGACAATAAAAATTATGGCGAGCTTGAAAATCACTTTTGCAAGAATAAAAGTTATGTTCATGCATTTTAAGTAATAATTTTGAGTTTAAAAATCATAGTTAACCATAGTTACAAAATAAAAGTCACAATCATGAGAATAATATTCATGATTAAATAATCATAGTAATGAATTTAAAAGTAATCCTTTTTGGTTTTAAAGTAACAATCATTAAAGTCAAAATTACAAACAAAGTAATATAAATTAGCTTAAGTGTCTTATCAGCTTCACCTGGGCCACCTGCGATGTCCCTCGTTCAGCTCCAGCCAATCAACTCGAGGGCCACACCTTTTCCAAAGCCAATCATCTTGCAAGATTCCTTTCTTTTAGCTCCTGGTCCAGCTTCTCTCTCCCGAACGCAATCAAACTTTCATCCATGTCCTCAACACATCCTATGGCTTATTCCACCTCCAGTGTCCAGACCTCGGGGGAAGACTACCGGTACTCTAGTCCTTTTCTAGGTTGCTCATCCAAGCGTACAATGATTCATAGCATCGAAGTCTTCTTCCGGGGGCCCGAGCGCCAAATAACTTAATTCATTTATGTCTTTATCTGCTTCTGTCTCCTTGATAGCGGTTGGCCTCAGCAGATGGCCGCTCACACTGAGCCTGGTTCTGGTTCTGCTGGATGTTTCTTCCTGTTAAAAGGGAGTTTTTTCCTCTCCACTGTCGCTACAAGTATACTTAGTGTGAGGGATTGCAGAAAGACGATGAGTCCCCGCAATCAGCTGGTTTTCCTTAAATAGAAATGTAAAGAATATGATTGTGTTACCTGTATAAATACATTTAATATTTTCTAACTGCAACTCTTCTCCGTGTGAGTCTCTTGAGTTTGAAATGAGCATCAAAGTCATAATGTTGAGTTTTAAATGCAGAATTATGAGATATAAATGTTCCTACTGCAGCTCTGGCTGTATGTTTAAGGTCTGTTTTCTTTTCTCCATTTACCATCAGATTCACTGTCCCTACAAAATACCCGTCAACCTTTGAAAATCAGTTTTTCTTCACCATGCACCACTTGTTCTTTCAAATAAAATCTCAAATAGATTAAATAAATCGTTGATTAATGTTACATTAACATTATATTGTTCAAGGGGGTTGAAATAGAAAAACTATGTGATGTTTCCCTTTGTGACGGATGTATTTGAGTCTCCTTCGCTGTTCTGCAGACAGGCCTCTGGGCCAGCCACTGCCGTTCGACAAATATAGAAAAAGCAGACATGTGATAACTCAGGATTGTAAAGTGCAGCGTTCTGACCTGTGGTACGGGTACACGTTGTCCTACATATGTCCCTGTATGACGCTGCTGTCCCACTATTAATCCAACTAACCAGCTGTTAAAATACATCATGAAGCAAATGTTTCTTCTGTGTAACTAATCCAACAACCTTTCATCTCCAGACTTCATGTTTTTTTATGGACAGGCCTTTTTTTTGAAAGTGTTGAATCTTTTGCAGCAGATGAAACTTTTTATTTTTCACGCAATACTGGTTTTCATAGAATCAGCAGAAAATCCAAAGCCTTGCTAGTACAGTATTTTTTATTTAATAGTGCAATAATCTTTCCATTTGTTTATTACCAAGTTACAACTAAAAAACATTGATTCTGTTCCAGACAAAACCCACTTTTAGCTGCAGCTGTCTTTGACTGTGCAAAATGCTTTGATGACCCATTGACCAGCAATAAATCAAACAAGTGCTCACTTTACATTCAACAATCTACTCCTGACTGAAAAGACCCAAAGCAAAGATCAACAGTGTAAACGTTTTCAGCGATACCCATGATGAAGGTATGGCACAGATGAAATGGTCTCCATTTTCTTGGAAGGATTCTTCTAAGGATTAAGTCATCCTTATGCAACAATGTCATTGATGTGACTGGAAGGTTCAGCCTTTGTAAACATAGAACTACATCAAATAGTCTGGCGAGCAAAAATCTGCTATACTTCGATCCAATTGGAAGCACTAATCACATCAGTCCATGAAACGAGTCCTTGCGCCGCAATCTGCAAATTTTGCAGTCTTTCAGGAATGTCCCTGATTCTCCAGGCACAGAGTCCATGAGGTTCAACCTTTGACTTCACAGAGCCGATCACCAAATAACTCCTTAAGTAGGGCCTTTTTCGCCTCCAGCCTCATTGCACAGTTCTTTTCACAACTTCCTGCCACATGTCAGGACTTTAGTATGCCTGAATTTGGGTGGTTTGGGTGCCCGGCGATCTGCAGTCAGAACGGTGACTCCCAGTACTGCTGTGCTCTGGTCATTCCTCTTTTAATTTGTTCATATGTCACAAACATGACGATGTTCCAAGATCCCAGTCGCAGAAAAGATGGCATGAATCTGGAAGAAGCAAAAGAGGAGTTGTTTAGAAAGAGGTACAAAGAGGTTGTGTTATTTTTTTGTTCTCCAAAAACTGCTGGGATGTTTCTGTAACCAGAAGCCTAGTTCTGATCCATTCAGGCAGAACTAGACTAATTATTTACATTTTCAGGTGAAATTTTCAGAAAGGAGAAGTTTATTTACTCATAATAGCATTGGCCTTTTTATTGCTGTTAGTGTTAACTTACTACTTGTGCATTGAAATGTCTGAGAATGATTTAAAGGTGGAGCTAAAAGTTTAACTCCTCCCAGCCACTAGATGGCTCTCACTCTCGTTTTATGCAGGTTTCCAGCTAGTTGCCATGTCCCGTAATGCTAACCATTGCAAATATTTAACTATGCAGCTCATATGAAACACAGAAACATTTGCTTTCTTAATTCGGGACCAACAATCTAAATCTTTACTGATGTTTGTTGTTGTGTTGCATCTGTTTTTTGTTTTTTGGCTTCAATCTTAGAATTGTAATGCAGAGAAGAAGCCATTTGTGTTCTTTTTGTGTCGACTTCGGCCTTATTATTGGCCATAAATATTCTTTGGAACAGTCAAAATAAAATAAACAGTTATTTTTTATATGCTACATCCTTCTTTCAGTAAAATAATACTATTATTCTGCACCACTCTTGATGTTCTGTGAATTTATTTTTTAAATTAAATGTTTTGATGAAAAAGTTGCTACAACCTTTAACTTTTATTAGCAATGCAAGCAGATTGCATCAATTTCTCTTCATTTTGTAAAACAATAAGGCAGAAGTACTTCAGCATCATATTTACTCAAGGAAAACTTCACAGCTCTGAGAGAGAAACTGTTTCTACGTCTGTCTTTTCTGGATGTAATGTTCCTGAATCCTTTTACTCTTAGAGATGGACTAACACTGAATGCACCATGAGTTTGAAATCCATAATTAAATCAAATAAACTTTTAATAAGAGTCATTATGGAGAAATGGTTTATTATCATGTTATCAGGATAAAGGGGGTGTCCAAACACAACTGATTATCATTAAATATTTAACTAGATTTTATGAGCTTGTTGGATTTTGGTTTTGTTAAATTTCCTATTTTTCATGGAGAATTGTAAAAAATAAAATAAAATAAAGAATCAGAAAATGTTTAGTAAAGAAGCCAATGGTCAATCCTTTAAAGTTAAATTGAAACTATTTGGGGGTCGGGTTGGGGCCAGGGTTTTCTCATTAGGGCAAAGAAAAAAAATCACAACTAGAGTAAAACTTTAAAGATAAAAACCGAAAATGATTCAATATGGTTTCTGACCCAGCTCTTACGGTCATAAACTGTTTTAGTATTATTTCAACAGGACAGGGGCCAAATCAGGCGTTCAACAAGGGCACTGGCCCTTGTTGACCATCATCTAGAACCACCTAACCTTCTTCGTCAAACCGTGAACCGCCTCAGGAACAGGTTGGGATCGCCCTGACTAACGTCAGGAGATGTTGACAGAACATCACTCCTAATCTGGTTGTTTTCAAACCAGCAGTTTTTCAAATTAAGCTTTGATTTTATTGGAGCTTTTACCCTTTATAGAAAGCTGCAGGTCCTTCATTTCTCAACATGTTCAGAGCGCAGTTGATGGCACTGGCGTACTGACCATCTCCTGAGTTCATGAACCGTGTTTTGACCACGTCCACAGGAGACGCCACTATAGTGGTGCAAAAGCCGGCACCGAAGGCCGCTGTGAAGTGGCACGGCAGGTTGTCTGTGGGAGAACAGAACCAGAGTCACTTCTTGAGACAGCAGCAGTTTGATTTTTAAACATGGTTCAAAATAGCACATTTTTTCTTGTAATAAGCGTATTTTCCCTTGATTTGAGAAAGTGAGTGAATCATTTTTAAATAAACGTCTCCATTGTCGTATTTCAAGAACATCAATATCTAATCATTTTAGTCTAAGGGAAAAATACTCATCTCACTAACATCATTTAATTGATCTGCTCCAATTAAGGTCAAACACACTTATTTGAAGAAATGTGCACTTATTTGTAGATAGTTATTTGCAGTGCAGTGGTCTGGGTCCTCTGCTTACCAGTCATTAGGTCATACTTCAGGATAAGTTCTTTGATCATATCATAGGTGACCAGTTCAGCACAGTTTACGATGGCATTCCTCGTGATGTTTGGCATGCAACCTAAAAAAAAGGAAGGGGAATATTGGTCTAAACTTCTGATGTTTTTCATCTGTCGACCTTAAAAATAAAAGAGAGAGCAATACCTTTCCAAAGTCCCCGGACTCCTTCGTCTCTGGCAATCGTCTTGTAGGCATCCAGGGTGCTGTTGTATCTCCTCTCACCATCAGCCAGCCGCACCTGGGCTTGGAAACGCACCTTTACCACGTCTGTCGGTTGTGCAAAAGCCACAGCCATCGCTCCTGTGGTGCAGCCTGCCATGAGCCTGGTCACGATCCCAGCACCTTTGGAAGCATAAAGGTTAGGATCATGAAAACAGCTACAGTAGGTTCCTCATTCTCCTGATTCAAATAAATTTACTCACTCTCAGTGCCTCTGGTGTAGAACTGCTTCATTGAGTCATAAAGTCCGATCCGAACCGAGGCGAAGCTCATCTGCCTTTGGAGACCGGCCACCAGCCCGTTGTAAAGACTCCTGGCTCCTTCTGTGCGCACCATGGTGCTGATGGTGCCATACACTCCCCGGTACCTCACTGCGCCGGGTCCTTCAGGTCTCTGAGACTCACCCTGGATCTGGGTACATGATGGTATCCATGAATCATCAGCAGCACATTAAACTTAAAGATAAAACAGCATCTATACTACAAAAGATTATATAAATGTAAGTAACAATGTCATAAGCGTATTTGCCCTTCATTTGAGCAGATAAATAAGACCATCGGACAAAGATATGAGATGATTGACATTTAAAAAGGATAAAAATAACTATTATTATTATTTTTAGATGTAATTTTTGGCAGTGTATTTCAGATTCTCAAAGCAAATAGTTTTTCCCACCTCCAGGAATGACAAAAAATGTATTCATGTAATTTATAAGGATTAAGATGTTTTGAGAGCAGCAATAATAATCAGGAATGAGCTGGGTTAGAAAAATCATGTGAAGCATTGCAACAAAATATGTAAAAAATAAAATGAAATGCATTTGCCCTTAATCAGAGCAGGTAAATTAGGCAATAGTTTACATATTTTCAACTTCAAAAGAAATAATTTTATACTATGCACATGAAATAAGAAATTACAGATGTTTTTAATCTATTTTTAATTTAAATTATCTTTTTTCATTGACTAATTGTCTAACTTACGTGCTCAAATCAAATGAGAATACAGAAACTTCAAAAAAGTATTTAAATGTTTTGAGGTGTAAAATCAGTACATATCAGACGTCTCTAACCTGCAGCCTGACTTTGGCCGTATCCAGAGGAAAGGTGATGAGGTCAGCGATGCAAGCCGCCGTACCTGCTCCAAAGAACTTGATGCCCGCGGAGGGAACCATGTCACTCGCTTTCACCACAACCATCTTTATTTCTGGAATCGGTGCACAGATGGAAAAATGCACTCTTATTGCTATATGGCTTCAGTTAAACCTTCAGATGTGTCAGCAGACTTTGCGTACCTTTACAGTATAATGAAGAGAAGTTTCAGGTTTTCTTAAGAATCAGACAGGTCTTTGGGAGAAGTTCTGCTGCTGAGGAGCTTTTGGCCATAAACGTTCTCAGAGGTGAGCCTGTCAGCATACCCCTCCTCACTGAAAAGGCAATTTCAGAATCACACATATAAGTCTTTTCACTGCAAAAACCAAAATAGAGATAGACCCATGCATGGGCCAACTGATATTTCTGGCCAATATTAGCATTTGTTCCTGTATCAGCCAATAGGTGCATGCATTGGTGCTTCAAGCAGCCTTTTCTTGAGATGTTGTGGAGTGCATGTATTGCTGCGGCCCTGCTACATATTGTTAATGCTTTGTTTCATTTGCCCTTTTAGTTTAAATTTAGACATGTATAACCTATTATTGGTTCCTTTTTATCATCTAAAGCAGAAATGCCCAAAGTCAGTCCTTGAGAACCGCTGTCCTGCAGGATTGTGATGTTTCCATGTTTTAGTACAGCTGATACTGATGATAGCATTTCAGCAAGAGCCTGTTAATCACTTATCATTAAAAATCAGCTGTGCTGAAGCAGGAAACCTCTAAAACCTGCAGGACAGCAGCCCTTAGGGACCAAGTTTTGACATGCCTGATGTAAATGGAGAGGAAAAAATCAATATCGTCTCCAAGAATCAGCACAAAAATATCAGCAGCAGATATTGGGAATCGGTTTAATGTCAAAATCATCCATATCAGAATAAGCCTGGAAATACAGGCGTCAGTAGATATACTGTATGCCAAAATCAGTAAAGAATCCTCAAATTAAAAAATGTATCGTTAATCTGAGCAGGTAAAGTTGATGCTTTTACAATGGAATGAGTGTTTTTATGCAATGAAACAAAGATAAAGATTTAAATTAAGAAAAGTTTTTTCTCATTTTAAACAAAAAATTGTCTTATTTTATAGGTAAATTGTCCAACATATCTGCTCATATCCACCAAAAATACACCATAAGAAAGATTTGCTTACTTATATTTTAATTTTTGCTGTGTTGAAGCCAATTAAACTAGAATCAGCTAATTAAATTGGATATTTACCTCAATAAATATCCAAGAAGGTTTTAATCCAGTTCAAAGATGCAGCTTCCTTAGTGCCGTTAGTCCAATTAGGTGTTTTGCTCCAGGCTAGGTGCTTAGTGTGTCTCTGAGGATGAAGATGGGCCCTGAATTTATAGGATCCTCCTGCACATGACCTATGAAGATGTACACACCTGCTTTGCGACTATCATGTGTACCAGTCTGTGACACAGCAGGTTATCTGAGCTGTTGTTGATCCCAGAAGGGGAACTGATGAACATGCACAAACATTTACAACATTTTTATCTCATTTAAAGTTTTATTTGATTTTTTTTTTTTATCATGATAAAATGTTTGTCTATTATTTAAACTGGATATCCATGGTTTGGTGTTTATGGTAAATTTCCACTTTAACTGTAAACATGGCGGCTCATGTTACAGGAGTGATGTCACAGAGCGTACCCTGTTTTTCTATTGGCTTGTTTTCATAGCCTGTCCTGCTGGAAGGTGTGTCCTCTGAATGTTTTAATGGGGCACAGCCATCCGTGTGATGATGTTCGCAACCAACAAGATACTCAGATCCATTTCAGGAGACCTTTTACTCATCCCTCCTCCCAGAAAGCAAAGTTACACAACAGTCTGAGGTTAATGCTGAAATCCTGGAGACAGACCAGGGTGGGTGGAGGCAGCATCTGAGTGCAATTACTCCACCTTCTCATTCAGACAAATCAACAGGATGCTGAATGGAAAGAGTTTGAGGGAGGCAACCTTTAGGTCTTCTACTCCACTCATCATTAGGTCAAGTTCATAATTCAAGTTTTTCTGTACCAGCCTTTGTTTACCACTGCCAGGTGCTTTTCTCTGCTTTATTTTCCTATGTTTTTTTCATGCTCTACAAATAACCTGTAATACCTAGAAAGGAGGAAGGCTTGTGAGCTGCAGGGTTAGAACGTCCGGCATGCCCGCTAACTTTCCACAGCAGCTGCAAACCCAGGGACCTCATTAAACTCACATTAAAATCCAAACCTGACAAACTGCAAAAACTATGTGAACTTTTCACACCCTTTCAAATGTTTTCACCTTAAAAACTCAAAATTTAATGTATTCGACTGATATGGCAGACTAATCACCAACCCTCCATTAGAGAGGATTGGTGAATGGAGTAAGAACCAAAAGCATATGGAGTGAAGTTTGTTCCATTATTCTTACAAGCAGAGAATATATTTTGTAAATAGAAATTTCAAAAAAAAATTTCAGAAATGAAAATAAGAAAAATTTTGTAATCAAACAACTTTTTTAATTATCTTTTCAAAATTTTAGTTTTTCAAATTTCTCTTTTTCAAATTGCATTTTAAAGATCTCAGTTTCTTCACTTCAAGCCCAATGCAAAAGTTGTTGTAAGTTCTTAAGATTAATCTGCAAACAAGATCCATTCTCAAAGTTTCATTCCTGGATAGACTTTTTTTTTAATTTCCATTTACAAAATCTGTTGTTTTTTTGCAACAATAATGCAACAAAATTCACTCCATGGCCTTTTTAATCTATCATCTGGACATTGGAATAG
>NW_015150651.1:311193-322269 GCF_000732505.1 Cyprinodon variegatus
GGCTTTGTTCTTCGTACTGCTGGGTCGGGTCGGGTCCAGTCGCCAGGAGCTTCGTCTGTAATAAGGATTTGGATTCCATTCCGAACCCACTGACAGCCACTCCAGGGGAAATGTGATCTGGGGGCGGAGTCTGTCGGGATTCCTGCCACAGAATCCTGGACCAACAGGCACATTTTCAAAGAACTGTCTGGGCTGAACGTCACAGATGAATCTGTTGTTCCAGATCACTTTGCTTCTCCTTTCAGTGATATTGATGAGACTACCTGTTCCAGAATCTTGTTTACTGAAAGCCTGTTTCCATTACGCAACCCTGGACCTCCTGCCATGGAGCTTCATTTCCCCCAAACACCCTAACAACTTCTGAGAGTTTCACATCTTCAGTAAAGCAGCCTTTATGCTGTATACTGGTATTTATTAAGAGCCACATTCTGAAACAACAACAAAATATCTCTTTAAACTCCAAGAAAACATTAATGAACATTCAATCCATCAAGCTGATGAGAGCAGATCTGGCAGCTAGGATTCTTTAACACTTCATATCTGTTAAAGATGCATTTTTCTGTCAGGCAGCTGCATGTATGTAAATGGATCAATGCTCTAAATATTCAAATTGATGGTTATAGCTCCAATATATACATTTTCAGGAGGATTTAGTATCCCTTGATCTAACTGGGTGAAGGTTCAAGTCTCTGATTGAAAATCTGTTAGAGCTGTAATGAAGTTTTAAATAGAATGAATGCAGCGTGATGCTGTTTATCGTCCTCCCTATACAGTTCTACTCGACTGATGTGAGTTTTTTTTTAAATAAAATACTGTTATTGTTTACTTTTAGAAATACAAAGAAAATATAAACATACAAATGATAAATGCTGATTATAAAAAGTAAAACATAAGAACATAAAAGTAGAAAGAAAGTAAAAAACAAAAAAATATAAGAATAAAGGTTTGATATAAAATTCATCACATACAAAGAGGCTTAATGTAATATCAGAGCTGAGTGATTTTGATGTTATCACATATATTAGAAAGAGGAATGGCTTAAAATCTGCATCTGTATTTCTGTGCATTAGTTAGTGAATAATGTTCTTCCTTGCAGGAGGCTCTTGATCTTGGCTCTGAAAAGAGATTTGCTTTTAGGGAAGAGTTTACTTCTATTGTCAGTGACGATATCTCAGACCTTAAATCAGGGTTATTAGCAAGTTAACAGTGATGTCATTTTATCGCAGTAAAACAAAGAAAGTTTATTTAACAAGAATGTTTTGGTAGCAAGACAATTCAAAGTGCAGGAGTTGGAAAAAAGAAAAGAAAATGACACTGCAGTGACAGAAATATGCAGTGAATAATTAATGAATCCAAATAATTAAAGAGAATAAAAATTAAATAAAAAGAATTTATCTAATAATGGTAAATAAGGAGGAAATAAGATGGAAGGGTCACCTTAGTGACAAGAAGAAATGACATCTAAAACAGTGGAAAGGGCCCAATAAGTGGAATATTTGCTGGAGCAAAATAAACAGCCTGAATTTAACACTGAACTCACAAGTCCTCATTTTGATCCTGATTAAAAAATCCAACTGAGTTTTTAACTGATTTATTTAATCCGATTTCCTGTCCATGTAAAAGCTTGATAAAATTGTTTTTTTTTTTTCTTGGTCACATCCAGATGGAGAGAATATTAGAAAAATGCAACGTATTGTCCTAAATGGTAGCTTGAATTGTTGCCTTGTCAGGAACAGAAGCTGCTACACTTTAAACCTGAATAACTAACCAGAACTCAAACACTTTCAGCCAGTCGGTAACATCAGAATATTTAAATGATTCCACCTAAAGTCACTAGTTATCAGAAATAAGTTTGTTTCTCAAGTTCTACTTCTCCATTTAACTTTCAGTTCAATTAAAATAGTCATCATACTTACCCAAAACATTTACTCACCATTTAAAGTTATATAAACTAAAACAATGTCATCTGCAAAGAGTTTGAATTTTCTGAACATTTATTTCATTACCTCTCACTGTTAACATGAACACATTCCAATATTACTACTTAAGGAAGCCAGAATTAAATTTATTGAATCTCTGAATTTTGACTTTTTTCCTCAGAATCCCAACTTTAGTTTCAGAATTCTGGGTTTAATCTCAGAATTTCGAATCTGAGATTAAAGTCAGAATTCTGAGGGGAAAAAAATCAGAATTCTGAGATTAAAGTCAGACTTCTGAGATTAAACTCAGAATTGTGAGAAAAAAGTCAGAATTCTGAGATTAAAGTTAGCCTTCTGAGAATAAACTCAGAATTGTGAAGAAAAAAGTCAGAATTCTGAGATTAAATTTAGAATTCTGAGATTAAACTCCGAATTGCGAGAAAAAAGGTGTTCCATTATTTTTTCATCCAAAGAAAATGTTTTATATTAAAACTTGAATGGAATTTTCCCTTTTTTCTTTTCTTTTTCGTTTTTTTTTTTTTTTTTACATTTCTGATTTTATTCTTTTTCAAAATGTATTTACCTAATTTTCCTTTTGCAGGTTGAGTTTAACATATTTAATTGTATTGCTTGAAAAGAAGATAATGTGATTTGTGGAGCATAATTTGAAAAACTCAGTCAAACGATAGAAATAAAAAGAGAAAAGAACATGTGGGGAAAAAAATATATAGAAACAAAAATGGAGAAAAAAAATGCAATTATAAAAAATAAAAATCTGAGCAAACAGCAGTTGGTCTCAAAACATGTTTTGATGAAAATGGTTTTTGTATTACATTTTCAAATTTCCATTTGCTAAACAGGCTGTTTGCTCTCAACAATAATGGAATAAAATGTAATCCATATTATATATACCAGTGACTCTACCAGGCTTTCTTCATAATTTCAACCCTTTTAAAAATGTGTCACTTTTATCAATATATTATTATTTGACAGAAAACACATAATCTAACTGCATATTCACTGAAATATGAATAACCATATAGCCTGTCTGTCGTATCCTTGGGAAAAGATTAAATTTTAGGCTTTAAATCTAATCAGCGAAAAGCTCTGAGGAGATTCGAGTCAAACTAATCAATTAATTCTCTTTTAAATACTGAATTCAAAGCCCAAAGTTTGAACCAGGAACCAGTGTGAATATAAAATGTTTGGTAATAATGCAGGTAAAGATTGTGACGTTTGTTGTTTTAAAAAGACAACGTTATGCCGCCATCTTGTGGCCAATATTGGACCAACAAGCTGAATAAAGCATCTTCCATATGTTAGAACCCAAAAAATCTGTTTATTGTCTTTGGATATTATGTGATGACCAACACAGAACGGTGCATAATTGTGAAAAGAAACTTACTATATATTATTTTAATTATTTTTTTTCTAAATAAAGCTCGTACATACACTACATAACTGTTAATTTAAGTCATTGTTTTTTTGCTATAGCCCTCTGTGTTTATTTGTCTATCCTCATCCCCCAATACATCTTCCTACACCTTATTTAATTGATTTTTTTATTCTATTTTTCTATTGTATACACTGTGTCTAAACATCCCCTTTTTTTCTTATATGTGCAATTTTTCCTGCTACTGGAAATACAATTTCCCGAAGGGAGTAATCCCAAGGGATTAATAAAGTCAAGTCTAAGTCTAAGTCTAAGTCTAAATCTAAGTCTAAAAGTGTGGTGTGTATTTATATTCTGCCTTCCTGTGTCATTATTTTATTAAACAATAGTATTTGATGGTATGACAAAGCTTACCCCCATTGATGAAGAGGATCTGAAAACAATATTTTCTTTTGTCCTCTTTGGATTTAGATCTCTATTTTGACTGGGCTATGGTAACTCCATATTTTTTCATTTAGATTTTTGTGGATTTTTTTTTTTAATCTATGTAGCTCTGGGTGTGTGCTTTGTGTATTTTGTTGATATGCATCTTGTTATTATTTAACTCTATTTATATATATGTTCCCAAAAACCAGCTTCTTTCCTTTCTTAAGCGAAGCATCACCACGGCATGAAGCCTCCACCACAATGTGCTGTCAGGGTACCATAAGAAGTTAATATTCCAAAACAAACACAGTTTTGAATGAATGCCAAAAATGATTTATTATGATTTTATCTTGATTGCCAACGTCTTCTTCCACATGTTTTCAGCAGACTGTAAATGAATCTACTTATAGCCGCGGAACTCTTCAGCTCCTGCTTAGAAAAACACCCATCCAGACGTTTCCTGATCTGCCCAATGGGTTCTTTCACTAAAGCTGTCTAACAAACCCAAGCTGAGATCCAATGGCTTACAGTTGAAATTTTATTAGCTGGATGACTGATTTCAAAAATATTTTTGAATGGGATTCTTAGTCGGGTGCGTCAGTGTAAAATTAGTTAAATATAAATGGACCCCACTACTTTGTGTTGGTGGTTTACCCCAAAGTCCTTGTATAACAAGTGTGGGTTAAAACATGCCAAAAAGTACAAATGTTTTAAATATGTAAGTATCTCTAAGAGGAACTGTATGTTCTTCATAAGACATTTTTGTATGTCTTTATTTTTTTTATTTTACATGATTCTATATGTATTAAAATAAAGCATGATTTTCTCTCTCTCCTCGAACATCCCATATGTTTAAGATTTTATGAAGATCCAGTTTAATCTGTTATTCTATTTATTCATAAACAACAGAAGATTAAATTAAGCAAGGAAAATACAGTAAATAAAATCTAAAATGACAAACTGCATCACCTTAAATTTTAATTAAAGATCTTTAGTATTTACTGTTTTTACTAATGTAGCCCAAAATAATGAATCAAATGCATATAAATGACATTTTCTCTATTTTTTTGGTTTACTTCTCTTCTAATTATTATTATTCTCTTTATACTATCTTTTCTCATGTATAATTTATTTATAATTAAATATATCCTTATGTTATTAAAGAGGTTTTTTGATTAATCATGAAGGATTGTTGAGCTGTACTTAGTGTTTTAAGTCTGCTTTGCTGATATTACTATTTTACACCTCTTTAAATATTTTATTGTGACTTTTTAATCCATGGGAAGTATATTATTATTGTTGTTATTATTTTCTTTCATTTCCAACAGTATTTTGCCTGTGTAAATCCTCAGTCATCCGCGTTATGGCAACCATAGAAAGGCTTTAAATGGAACAACTGTATTTTATCTTATCATCAGTAGGGGGCAGTAACGCTCCCATCAGTTTACTCATCAATGAGGGGAAAGAACCAAAGAAGACGCGGAGACGCACAGAGAAGAAGCAGGCTAGCTGTTAGCTGAAAAAACACTAAACAGCGCATCTTGTGATGAGTCTCTGAAGTCGGTGCTGCTGTGTGGGAACAGAGGAAGGGAAGGTCGGCCCAAACATCTTCTGATAGAGGCCATCTCTTTTTCTGGCAGCATGGAGAAGCAGCTGCATTTGAACCTGCTAGCATCCAGACCCCCCATGGCAGGTTTTCAGTCCGGCGGCTCTAAAATGAAAATGGGGTGAGTCAGCTGGATTTTTAGACTGGATCCTGAGCTTTATGTCTCCCCATTATGTTAACAGATAATTAAAACTAAAACGGTCTCTGTCGCACCGGGGCTGAGGACGTTAGCAGGGTTAAGTTAGCTGCTGCTGATTGTAGAACACGATCCGTGAAGCTCATCGATGAAATGATATTTTTGTAATTATAGACCTGTTAAATCTAAAAGCATCTTTTGTGGATTTATTGATGGGTTGTTTAAAGCTTTTTGTTGCCTTTTACGGGCTTTCTCTTCTTTTATATCTGCTCTGTCTACATAGCAGCCATGTTTGCACCCAACCAGCTCACTCTGCCATCCTGACAGAGTGGACATTTAAAAACATTCACTTTAAAGAGGTTGGTTAAAAATAAATATATATAGGAAATTGATCCGGTTTCAAAAATTATTTGATGTTTTTTTTTTCCAGAAAAAAATTAAACAGAAAACTAATTATCTCATTTATCAACTTGTCTCATTCTGTTATTCTTTCATTTTTATTTTTTTTATTCATTAGTTGTTTCTTTGCTCCGTAATCAAAACACTGATGCATCTTTTTCTGGATCCATCCAACACTTATTTTTGTTTTCACCTCTTATCCATCGGGTCAATCATTCATCTGTTCATTCATACATACAGTGGATTTTTTTTTTTCCCAGGCTAAAATTATTTAACTTTATCCCAAAACTAAATAAGACGACTACTTCAGAAATGTCCAGTTTAGAGCTATTCAACGAACTTTACCTCCAAGACCAATAAATGTCTTGAATGCATGTTATATTTTATAAAGGTCCTATATTATTCTACATTTGAAGATAATATTAAAATATTAACAAGGAGCCCCCCAGAGCATGTTTTTGATGTTTGTGTGGGAAAATTCTTCTCGGATCAGCATTTACCAACAATCTCTTTATTCAGCCCTCCTCTGGACCAGCTGTTTTGGCCGCAACCATGGCAACCAGTCCGAGTTTGTCACGCTATTCTAAGAGCATAAAGTAATACATTACATAAAGGCTGTACCTTGACTGATTGGCTGCTAAAGAGCGCACTGGACAGCTTCTTTCCCTTGACGATGTCATAAGGGGAACAATTTTCAAACAGCATTTTGAGCACACATTAACCAAGAGGTGCATAAAGCCATTTACGGGGGTGAAAGGATTTTATTTCCCCCTGTGAATCTTGTACACAGGCTTCAGGTCACATGTGACTGTTACAGTGTTTATGATGTAAATTTTGGACATATAATAAGGGACCTTTAGGAAACAGTGTGTCGCTGTTAACCATTAGGGGTGCTAGACCTGTAAATTCCCAGTTTAGTGCCCCTGAAGGCCACTGGAAGCACTTCACAGACTCCAGTCTCCCTCTGTGTTTTGGACTAGAGGGAGACTAGTTTAGACTTGTTTACTACCAACAGCTGTGAGCTTAGTTAGCTCTGGTGTTTAAGGGGAGCTCAGATGGATTTAAAGCAGCGCTCTGGGTCATATCACCCATTCAGAGACGGATCTGCCGCTCTCATCAGCAAGTGTCAATTATTGACCTGAAAATAATTAAATATATTTCAAATCATGCTAATACCGGGGTCAGATGTTACAGTCGTTAACAAACTGTTAAACAAATAAGGAGTCACCAATGTTTAGTTTACCAGAACATGTGAGATAGTTTCATAGATTAAACACTCCAGCTGCTTCTCGTTTCTCTATTCACTGAACTCAAAGCAACGTGGCATGACTTTTGATCAAACTATAAGCTTCGATTGATATATTTTTAAGGATTCAGGATTTGGCGTATGACTTTGCATCAGTGCAGTGTGTCTCTGAATGGGTTTGTTTGGTTGACCATCCGACCATTTAGAAGAATCAGTGGCACAGGTTAGAGTGTTTATTTCAAAAGCAGGATGCTTTAAGTTTTTGATAATTCTTTGGTGTTTAGTTTGTTATTTAAATTAGTTTTGTCTAATTTTAACTCTTATAACATTTGTTTGAATAATTATTATTCATATCTTGCTTTTGTGTCATATAATTATTTGTTCTTCTTATTATTAGTGATCTTAGTTTAGGAACTTCTATCCAGACTTTGGATCTGCTCTTCTTAGGATCTTTATCTCCTCTTCTAACAGCTCCTCATTATTATTTCTATTTTTCTCTTTGTTTTGTCCTTTTCAGTGCCTATTTCAAACTCATGTTAGATTTTTTTTGTTTTTTAATCTTGCAGATGATTTGTTTTTGATGCTCTCACCCTGTTAGTTTGGCTGCACTGTGATAATTTGCCAGATGGAGGCGCTCTTTAAATGTGTTTGCTTTCTGTTTTACACAGACCTGGACGGAAGAGAGATTTCACGCCCTTGCTGTGGAGTCAGTACTTTGAAACCATTGAAGATGTTGAGGTGGAGAATGAAAACGGCAAAGATATATCCTTCTAGAAACCCAGATTTCTCCACCAGGCTGCCAGACAGAGACGTAGGATTCTGGCGGCAGTGCGTTTATACTGCTCTATTTGTTGCTTTGCATGTCTTTTTGTGTCTGGAGGAAGCTTCTCCAGCATGGAAACCTGTTCCAGGCACTGTTTGACAGTCATAGAGCTGATCTGAAGGCTGCAAAAGAACCTTCTCTTCTTTACCAAGCCCTGCTGGACCTAATCAGGTTCTCTTTATGAAACCACTAACGGCTCCATTTAGAAATAAGAGGATTTAATAGATTAAATAATTATTTCCCACCACATTTATATGCTGAATAACGTTTAGCTTCTTAGAATGAGGAAATGTTTATAGAACAGTGTAAACACAAGTAGGCAGTGGTGGAGAAACTGATAGCTGGGAAAGAGGGCAGGAATGCAGCAGCCTCACTTTTCTGTTTCCCATATAAATATTCTTCTCCGTTACAGTTTGTTTGGCTGTGAGGATGTTGTTAAAGAGACTCCTCAGTGATGGTTTCCCACTGGAACCACAGCTCACCCATTGAAGCTCCACAACATTTTCCCACATTTCAGTATCACGTCTCCTTGGCTAAAAGGTTGATAGAACGCTCACAGAGCAGGTAAGGAGAAAGAAATAGGAGATGTTTGTCGATGACTTGCTGCCAGAGATATTCCATAGAAATGGGGAAAAATACTGACCTCACACTGTGCTTAACTGGATGATGGTGGGAAAAGGGCTTAGCTACAGGACCAGCAATGCTACATTCAGAACGCAAGCACTTTGAGCAGCAAAAAAAGCTTCTGCTGCTTCCTCTCTTATGCTTTTCCACATTAAGGTCAGACGTCCAGTCAAGTGTGTCCAGATGCTTCTGCTGCTCCTGTGTTCAATGGCAGAGAGCGGCTTTGCTATATTTGCAGTGATCAGTGGGTAAAAATTAGTTTGAATATATTTTAAAGTGAGATAGTCCATCTGAAAACATCGTCTGTTCAGTCAGTTCATCCAGATTACCATCCTGCCTTCAAATATTTCAATATCGGAGCCGCTCAGACCCCCACATACATAGGCGGACATATTTTGCCAGCGGGTTTTGACATTTTAAGTTAATTTAGGTGTTAATAAACTGTTTCGGGGGGAGTGATCATAGCGCTCTACATCAGCAGCGCTGTGTCTGTCTCCCTGCCAGCTTCCAGATCAGCTTCTCTAATTGGCTGATAAGCAAATCCATCAGCTGCTGCCTGTGAATAGCGTCATGCGCCTCAGATGCTCAGAAGCTCATGAGGCGCTGCTTCAGCTGCTCTAGGCGCTGCAGGATCTTTTGATGCTCCTAAAAGATGTTGATTCATTACACATTGACTCTGATCTACTCAGATTCCATATGAGATGTTAAAATACTTTTGGGAAAGAGAAAGTTTTAAATGTGCAAATATGGTTTCTGGTTCCATTCTGATTGGAATACATCATCATATATCAACATTAATATCCGTATCAGTTTGATAAGTAAAACTGGGCCAGTGTTACAAACCTGCATTTCTGTCCTTGTACTTCCTGAGGAGGGAATCAGTCATGTGGGGTTTGTTTGGTCATGTGATTGTGACCAGCTCAGGATTGTGGATGTTTTACTGACCCAGAGAAGCCATGTCTGCACTGTGCCCAGTCTGTCACAGTGTCCAAAGCATGTGAAAAAGTAGGATATCATTAAATCGGCCTCAACAATAGTAATAATATTGGATGTCTATTGGCCCAGGCTTCTATATCAGAGCATCCCTAATATTTACCACTGATTAAAATAAGGATTTTACATGTTTTAATGGCTGCTGTCATCATGGAGAGTTTAGCAGAGCAGAGTGGATTTATTTTGTTCATCCCAAAGGAAGCAACAGTGTGTAACTTCATAGATGGCAGGTATGATTACTATGTGGAAAAGATGCAGGAAGAGGAAAGAAAGGACCTTCTCTGATGGGGTAACCTCTAGCATCTGGGTTATTCCGGTCACGGTCATTGGCTATGTGCACACAGCAGACAAATGGGAGCCACATACAATCTTTTAGCCCAAATGTGACTCATGTCAGCCTTTTTCACGACAGTCTGAACGGCCCAGTTCGGATCTGATTTTAACTCACTTCCATGTGGTTTACTAAAAGATATAAGACTGATCAGTTAATATTTGTAATATAATTGGTTTAAAACAACAGAGGCTTCGGTTAGATTTCATTAATAAAGAGTAAGACACTGACTTTCTCCATGCGGCCCTTTAGATTGCAGTAATGCGCTTAAAGTGGGTTTGCTGCCACACGGAAGAGAGAGTTGCAGTTAGATGCATGAGAGTCAAAGTAAGAAGTTCTTCACGTAACATTTAAGTGCTGCCATAACAAAACTGTGCAAGAAAACTTTAAGGTCCTGAAAAAAAAGGGAAAACCTGGAGTGAAACATTGGCATGCTGCTGGTTAGAGCAGCGGAAAATGAAAATAAAACCACATTAATGGTTAAAAATATCAAGATTATAAATCTGATTATCAATTCTTTTCTAAAAGGAGATACTTTTAGTAAATTGATATCTCTAATTAAATATTTGGAACTTAGAAAAAATCCGTATTGTGCGTTTCAAGTGTTTTGTAAATGACAAAATTAAATTAGACACTTATTTTACTATGAGTTTTTTTCCTGTAAGTAGGTTAGTCTTTCATCAAACTGCATGTTTAACAATCTGTTTACTGTTAGTCAGCGTAAGAAATTAGTTGATTATTTCAGCAATCGCTTAGATGCTTCAGCCCTACAATTTTTATTTTTAGCAAAATAGTTCAGCCTTAATTGAAAACATCAAAACGCTTGCAGTCTGATGGATCATGCTGCATTTTATCTTGCGTTTTACTTTTACAGCTCTGGCAGCGCTCCCTCTACACATCTTAAGAGACGGCAGCATCACTGATCGCTTTGCTAACGCCTGTTGAGCTGTTATTTCTGAGATTGTTTCTTCATTGATGGGGAGTGTTTGCCTAGTGGTGAAAGCAGTGCGCTTGTGCTCTGAGAGGGTCGCAAGTACCCGGATTTCGATTCCCACAGCCTCCACTCTGGGTCCCTGAGCAAGACCCTTAACCCCACACTGTTCCCCGGGCGCCACACAATGGCAGCCCACTGCTCCTCAAGGGGATGGATTAAATGCGGTAAATTTCTCCAGTGTGAGAT
>NW_015150651.1:322519-328623 GCF_000732505.1 Cyprinodon variegatus
CATAGCGTTAATCTCACGTTAAAAAAATTATTGCCGTTAAAATGGCCTCGCGTTAACGCGATAATAATGCGATAATTTTGACAGCACTAATTATTATTAATGAGGTGGGCATGATGCAGTCAGCTCCCCTTGCTCTGTAAACAGTGCGTTGCTGGGTGACGTCTACCTTCTTCTGCGAGTGCAGGTTGCTTTGATGTCCTGAACCGTTCGGAGTGATAAGCTGATAGCGGCCGTATAAACACGCCAAAAAGGACGGATTGGGCACCAAGAACTGCTGTGTCAACCTAGCCTTAGTTTCTAGTCGGTTACAATTGTTTAGATATTATATTTAGTTTATAAAAAGGAAAATAATGATTGGTTTTCCAGCAGAAGTTTTCCAGAACGGACCACATAAACCTTTTTCTCTTCTCTAACCAATGAGCATAACGTATAACCTGAATGACAGAAGGTGAAAGTCTGCAGAGAGAGGCTGTTCTTTGTGTTTAGTACTGAATAACAGAAAAACATCCACTCCAGGAAACTTCCCTGCCTGTGTTTGTTTTTTTCCTTGACTGCCTAGAACATTTTCCGACTTTACTGCAGTGGCTCCAGTGGTCCTGTGCTGTTGCTGCTCCACGGAGGCGGCCACTCTGCGCTGTCCTGGGCCGTGTTCACCGTGAGTCTGGTTATCACTCTAGCCTTTTTAGGCAGCATGTTTGAATACAGGCCAGGGTGTTGTGGAGTAAAGAGCATTCCTTGTTTTAACACGTTTTCTATTAGTCTATTTATGTGTCTCTACACTACACTTTTGTGTCTCTACAGGCTGTCATATGCAGCAGGATCCACTGCAGGGTGGTGGCCATGGATCTGCGAGCTCACGGTAGTTGGAGTTTACTTCTCCGACGATTGTTTTGAAAAGTGAAATAGATTTTTTTTTCACTTTAAACATGAATATATGTTAAGTATTTAGTAATCTTTATAGCTTTTCAGTCCTTATCTTTAATTCCTGATTGTTTCGTAACAGAGAGGAAATCTATACCAGAACAGTCCGTGTAAAGAAGGATTCACTATTTGTGACGTTAATTCAGTTCAGGTTATTTATTCAGCACCAGTTCTCATATTCTTTACTGACAGTTTACTGAAACTAGACGGATTGGTTCAAAGTTTTCCATCTATTGAAACCCAGCTACAGCAGATGAAAAGTTCATCATCTTTACTTATATACCGCTATAAAACAGCTACATCTAAAAACAAAGTGCTGATTATGGCTAAAAACAATAAAATTTAAAAAAAAAAATTTAAATGATAAAAATATAAAATAAGGCAATAATGAAAATTTTTCGTAAGCTAAATAAACAAGGACACAACAACTAATTCCTGCCAGTGATAAAAAAGTCAATGACTTAAAGTAAGTTTCATGTTGTGTTTTAAAACTTGGCCGTGAAGGAGGCTGTTCCATAAAGGAGGAGCAGCGATAGAGAAGGATCTGGCCCCTCTGAGCTTCCCCTGAAACCTCAGTACCTGCAGGAGCTGCTGACCTGAGGGACCGAGGAGGCAAGTAGAGAGGAAGAAGCTCAGATAGGAAAGATGGAGCAAGGTTATTTAAGCAATTAAAAACAAAGATAAGAATTTTAAAATCATCTCTGAAATGCACAGGCAGCCAGTGGAGGGAGGCCAGGACAGCAGTGACGTGATCATACTTTGGAGTACCAGTAAAAGACGAGCAGCGGCATTTTGCACCAGCTGCAGGCGAGACAGCAAAGACTGACACCAGCATAGAGTCCATTACAGTAAGAGATGAAAAAAAAGGAATAACAGTTTCAAACAGCTGCCATGAAGTAAAGGTTTTAGTTCTGACAACTGCTCCAGTTTAAAATCACTTTCCACCTTAAAACCCAAATTGCATTATAAACTTCATCAAAAAGGAAAGTCTCAACATTTAAGTGTATTTACCCTTAATTTGAGCAGGTAAATAAGATGATTTGCCAATGATATGAGTCTATTTACTCTTTAAATAAGATAATTGGACAAAACTCACTTGAAATAAGATGATAAAATAGTTTTTTCTTCTCTTAAATTTAAATTGTCTTGTTCCATTGGCAAACTGTCTCCCTTGCCTCCTCAATTCAAGAAAAAAAAGGACTAATTTTAAGAAAAAATTACCTATTTAGATTTCAGTTTTTTTGCAGTATAAAAGATCTGCCTCCTTTTCTACTTTTAGAAATTCTAGGAAGCACTAGTAAAATTTGAGAGCGAAGTGCTTTATTAGGAATATAAGGAATGATCGGATCATTGCTGGTCACTCTTACCCTACGCTCCTTAAAGGATAGTGGAGGATTTTCGCAAATATTCTATAAGACCCGCCCTCTTCACTTAAAAAAACAAAAAAAAAAACCTGCTCCTGAGAGGGAACGCCTATTAAAGTTGCTGTTCTCATCGCTCATTCAAGCTTACTTTCCAAAAGAAGATTAGTAATTTTTCCACTATGTCAGACTCACCACCAGTAAGTGAAAATGGAGACTAGCACAAAGGACGGCCTTATCAGCAGAATTATTGACAACTAGAAGGACCACTTATGTAGATGATCCACCCGAAAATAAAAGAGCATCCTCCACTATACCTCTAAGATCAGGAAACAACTTCAGCTTAGTTGTAGTTTCTAAATTAGTTGGCATTGGATGACTGTTTGCACACCGAGACGTGTCTAAGCTGCTGCAGAAACATGTCTGCTTGTTTCTTGGTTATACTCCTGGATTAAAAACCTTTTCTCTCTTCTGAACGGTGAATAAAACCTCATGTGTGTTGTTGCTTTAATGTGAAATTGATATACAACAACATGTTTCTGTGTGCAGGAGACACCAAAGTTAGAAATCCTGAGGATCTGTCAGCAGACACCATGGCAAAGTAAGGAGCAATGTGGAGAAAATGTAATCTGTGTACCAGTAACAGAAAATCATTAAGGATCCCAGCAGATATGAGGCTCCAGACATTAATCATAGCATGCTGGTCTTTTTTATTTCTTCTCCAAACTGTTTTTTAACAGCAGTTTTTCTGTCTATAAAGGGATGTTGGTAAAGTAGTAGAGGCTCTGTACGGAGAGAGCCCCCCTCCCATCATGATGATCGGACACAGTATGGGCGGAGCCATCGCAGTCCATACAGCCAGTGCCAACCATGTGCCGTCCCTGCTGGGTCTCTGTGTCATCGATGTGGTTGAAGGTAAACTGCTTTTCAAGGCTTTCTACTGAAAAAAATTGTAGTTTAAATCCTCCTTACAGCTATAAGGAAATTAATGAGGTTATAGGTAAATAAGGATGTGTTTTATGTTATACAGGCACAGCAATGGATGCTTTGAACAGCATGCAGAATTTCCTCAGGAGTCGACCAAAGACGTTCAAGTCTCTGGAGAACGCCATTGAGTGGAGGTATGCCATAAACAATTGGATCGACCCGTTGGTCGGCGTTAGCTCTTCTGTTTGCTCTACAGTTCTAAGCAGATATGGAAAAACATGAAGGTCTGACTAATGGTGCATTCAGAGCGGAAGCGGTGTTCACTTAGAATCCCTGTACAAACCACGTGGTGAAGCCGTGAACTCCAGGCGATGATTGTGTGCACTGCTGCTCCCTCACCTCGTGCTACTAGATAGAGCCGAGGTGTTAGACAGCAGAACCGCATAGAGAGAGAGGAGCGGTGATCACTGAAGGTGAAACAAAGTGAACTTTTCTTGATGATCACAGCACAGCAGCCAATTAGGGAATGGTTTTAGGCAAAGCCTTTTTCACTTAAAACTGAGAAAATAATATTAACAAAGGTAGACATGTGGATTGCTCTATAAAGCTGTTTTAATTTTGTCCTAGAAGGACTGTCCATCATCCTCCCTCAGAGCACAGAACCCGGTCCGTCACTGCCGACCGCCCAGCATCGGTGCTTTCTGAGGGGGAGATTTACAAATAACTCCTGCCGAATTAGAGCTGCTCTGGATGAACCAAAAGTGGATCTTTTTTTCAGAGCTTCTGGGGCTTTTCCAGAAATAGATTTTCTCCTCTGGTTGACCTAAAAAAATTATCTCTCATATCTCTGAAACAAAAGCAGCACATATTTTCTTTTGTTATTCTTATTCTAAATGACCATTTTAAATGCCCATACCTGCATTTAGAGGCAATAACCATTCAGTCTATTTTGCTTGAGTTTTTTTTCACATCTAAAATGTGAAACTACTTGCAGTGCTCGCAGAAATCACGGCGTTCACCGCCTGCTGTGTGAACCCACTATTAATAATAATAATAATAATAAATTTTATTTAACAGCGCCTTTCTGGACACTCAAGGTCACTTTACAAAAAAAAATAAAATAAAAAGAAAGATGAAAATACAAAATACAAATACAGGAACATAAAAAGTCGCAGTACTGCTAACAAACGTGAACTTGCCTGTTGAAGACGAGTCCAGTGGTGTCGATTTTGAGCACGATTTTGAGATTTTGTGCACCTAATTGTGCACTATTAGGTGCTTCATCAAGTTACCGGTGTTGCCTGCCTTAGGAACAATGTCTTTTGCATGTATTGCATGGCGCAGTATTGGTGTTTCTATCTTTATAGGTGGAAACTTGAAGCTGAAAGAAGAGGCATGATTGATGCTCTGTAAGACCGATGCATTTCGGTCAGTACCATAACGGCAACAACGTCCAGTACCCTCCCCTATAAACCACAGCGTAGTTTGTTCTCAGGCCACAACAAAACGCAGCACATCACACACCAACCGATTTTTTATTATCTCAATGTGCATCACAGAAAGAGTCTGCAGACGGTCTCTGTGTATGAAGGCAAATCCAGGACGTGGTTTTGCTCTGATTTGGAAAATTGATGTGCTAATAAACTCTATGGCAGCAGGGGACGCTGCTTCTGTCGCTGGTGGGGGAAAAAAGATGGCTGTCGCTGCCTAAATGTTCCCTAAGGCTGTCCTTCACCTTTTTTCAGTGTGAAAAGCGGCCAGATTAGAAACGTCGAATCTGCTCGAGTTTCCATGGGAGGCCAAGTTAAAAAGTAGGTATCCAGCTGGTTTTGGTGTTTCCCAACATTCACAATCTAAGCATGTTTCCAAAGATCGTTTTCCCTCCATCTGTCCTCAAACAGAAGTGAGGAGTCTGCCTGCGATCCAAGTGTCTCTAACAGTATCGGTGAGGGCATCATAGAGGAAGAGGAGGAAGAGGAAGGAGCTGAGGAGTCGAATAAAAAGCGGATGAAAGAGGACGACCAAGAGGTTCAGTCTCTCCTGGAGCTTTTTCTTTTTCAGCAAATCGTTTAGTTTGGTGGAAAACTGCTAAATGTTCCTTTCTTGGCTGCAGGTGAAAAAGGAAAGCTTCTACACCTGGCGAGTGGAGCTGTCAAAGACTGAGAAATACTGGGACGGCTGGTTCCGAGGTCTGTCGGCCCTTTTTCTCAGCTGCTCTGTGCCAAAGCTGCTTCTCCTCGCAGGTTTGTTCTCTTTAGCTTTTACCACTTATTCCCAGGTCTGTTCACTTTCTGCAAAAACACACCTGGTTTGTCTCTTCATACAGGAGTGGACCGGCTGGACAAAGACCTCACCATCGGACAGATGCAAGGTAAGAAGCATTATTAAAGAGCTTCCTCTATCTTCGGTTGAATTGGACTAAATGTAAAGGGGATTTTCCACAGGGAAGTTTCAGATGCAGGTCCTCCCTCAGTGTGGCCACGCTGTTCACGAGGACGCACCTGAGAAAGTAAGACTTGACCAATTTGATAATCCTCAGAAAAACAAAAGCTTCTTACTCTGGTTTTGTTTGCTCCAAATTCACATTATTTGTTTCCGTTTGGCAGGTAGCAGATGCTCTGGCAGCGTTCATGGTCCGACACAAATTCACCGAGTTTAAGGAAGGATATCTGTGGTAAGTGTTTGTAGTTTTGTGAAGAATACAACAGAACAGGTTAATTATAAATCAAACATTTTTTCCTATAAATTAATTAAATTGATATTAAGTTTAACATGCTCCATTTAGCATGAGAAATATGAACTCGTCTGAGAGTGAATCTCCAGATAGTGATTGAAGAAGCAGTTTGAGTAAACTAAATCATCCAGTTCCTGTATCTGACTGAGTAAAAAAAAAAA
>NW_015150651.1:334063-335074 GCF_000732505.1 Cyprinodon variegatus
ATACCAGTTAAGCACTAAGCACATCGTTTGCGTCCGACTTTTTAATCTCCAATCCGATTCTTTTTCCATGTCACACTGACTGCACATAGAGAGGCTCCGATTAGGCAGGGTGAGCAGATCTATGCCGATTTTTTCACTTCTATCTCTGTGCTATACGAGGAGTGTTCAATAAGTAATAGCCCTGACCCGCTTCTGAATGTTATGGGCTCAAATTTTGATTGCTTAATTACCGGCTTGAGAGCTGTAGTATTGTGGACCACCGATAGGAGGCAAAGAATCATGTTAGCGTTATTAGTTTGGTCCGAACTCGGCACAGATCGGTTTTTAGAGGGCATTTATAGATCATTTTTTCTTTAAAAAAATCCACATTTTTCACTTTTTCTTTTTTCTTTTTTATCTAATTTTTTTTATGTGTCACAAATTGCCTCTCTTTCAAATTATTGTTCACAGATAACCTTCTTTTCACTTATAGCCCAATACAAACTGTCGTTCTTGACCAATAAAAATGTTGTTGCTAATATCCATACAGGCCAATTTAAATGCATCTATTAAGTAAGTGAAAAGTGTTTTAAAAAATGCAATTCTTTTTTCATAAAACTTTTATCTGAAAATCAGAATTTTGAAGAAACTACATCTACAGTTGTAGCCATTCAAAAATTCTCCGCTTTCCTTGATGGGTCCTTGGCTGGTCCCCTACATTTGCTTTTTAAACATCAATATTTGTACTAAAATATTCTTTCTGTCATGATTTATGGACATTAAGATCTAAAGAGAAGCGTCATCTCCTGAACAGACCCTGTAATTCAGTGAAAGTAAAAAAATTATGAAAGAGGGGGTCACTCCAGTGGCTGGAAGTTGAAGGGGATTTGCCTGGGAGTTGGAGCGAAGAGGGCTGCTGCCATTCAGCTGGTTTTTGACTGGGAAGGACCATTTTGAATGGCTGCTACTGTATATAAGAATTTGATAAAATCTGAAAAACACATTTGAAAAAAATATATAAAAAACTAAATC
>NW_015150651.1:335974-337848 GCF_000732505.1 Cyprinodon variegatus
ATGGATAAAGTCTGATTGATTGTTTCTTTGTTTTTACAGCTAACTTTCTGTCCACATCAAACCAGCAGGCGTTGGAGAAATGCTTTAGGATTCATTGCAATCATTGTGAATTTGAAGGTTATTTAAAATAAAGATTACATCATCATTGATTATTTGGTTCGGTTCTCTAGATCTTCTGCCTTTCAGCTTTGCCTTTTTTTATTTTCAAACATGATTTTTTTTTTTTTTCGTTTTGTCTTTACTCCATATTTTTTATTCTTTGTAATGTAAAGCTCTTGTCTGTTTTATTTTCAGTGATTGCATTAATGTTCATGAGTGTCTCTTTGTCGGATCAAAGAATGACAGCGATAAAAAATGGACGCAATAAAATCTGTTCAACACTATCTTGGATGTGATTGATTTAAATACAAGTGTTGTTCTGCTAAGGTAGCTGAAAAAACAAAAGTTCCTGAATGGGCTTTTGATTTGAAAGAACCAAAACTTGTCATAATATTTAATTATTTAAATACAAGCTGTTTTTTAATTGTTGTGGATGACATTGATTCTCTAAGTTGTTGGTCAGACCATTTAGTTTGCCAGTCAAGCCCTTTGGACTGGTTTGTTTCTGCAGAAATCTCAGAGAAAATCAATCAGAAAATGCAGATTAACCTTCGTAGTCTTTATTACCTTTGTATGAACAACAATCATAAAAAAACAAGCTGCTTTTACACCATTTTCACGCTCTTGATCTTCCAGCAGGTTTAAACTGAAGCCAAACATCAATCAGCACACGCATACAAAGTCAAGAGACCAAAGGACCATCCAAAGAAGCAAGGTTCAGATTAAAACGGTCTTCCAGTTTAAAACTAGCCAGCTAAACTGGTTTTATATATTTGTCATAGGATCAAAATACTTCCAACACAGCAATTTATCAGAAATTATTTGACTAAAGCTTGAGAGTCATAAGTGAGGTTTATGCCCGGTGTTCTCAAATATTAGTGCAACAGACTGGAAACCTTTTTTAAATTCAAAAATTTGTATTAATTTGATGGGACATTAAGATCTAAAGAGATCTGCGTATTTTACATTTAATTTAGGTATTTTAAGTAATCTTGTGGAACAAAAACAATAATGTCACATCTATTAATTTCATTGGACATTCACATTTATATATTTCATGATAAATGTTGGCCCTCAGAGATCACTTCACAATTAGTGTGAAAACTACTGATGGCTTCATGGGACCTCATGAAACATTTGGACATATTTGCAAACTGTATTGATATTCTGTTACTGAACCCTAACCCTGCCTGACATTTTAAATCCCGAAAGGCTATTTAAGCCTGGATAATATGATCAAATCCATTGTTTAATGTATTATATTATATATGTAGTTTGAATTGAAAATATGTTTGACTTTTTTTTATCCAATCCATAAATGTGAGCATAAAATGGGAAAAATGAAAGTGAACATGTGAATAAGGGTGTGGACTATTTTATTTTTTTAAGGTATTGTGGCTTTCCATTTTAAAAAAAGAATGCGCATGCAAGAGTGTGCATGAGCCCATTTCTCCTCGTGCACGCCCTGTTTAAAATGTGCTGTTCACATACCTCTTACAAGCTTACTGTCCACATACAGCGGGGACTATATAGTGGACTTTATAGCCAACTCGCTTAACTTACCGTTCGGAAGGATGATCACTGCTTTTTGCTCCCCCATTGGTCACGTAACCCCTCCTCCACTACGTGGTGCCTGCTCCATCTTTATGAGTCGCCACTGTCAGGCTGCTGTGACAGCAAATCCCATAATGCTTTGCGAGGAGAGCTCTGCGCAAAGCAGTCTGGGATATATCTGCCTCTTCTGAGGCCTTTCTTTTCTTCTCATAATTCTCTGA
>NW_015150651.1:339018-343874 GCF_000732505.1 Cyprinodon variegatus
TTTTTATACACGCAAACCTTTGATAGATCCGGCCCTTTTTCTCTTATGACCCTTGGCCATTTTAAAGAACCATGGTGAGAAAGTTGAGCTTCAATGACTGTCTGAAACAGGCTAGGCTGCATAAGGCACGGGTGCATCTTAGAAATGCTAAATATCCTCAAAAAATGTTTTCACTGATTTCGAAAATTTAATTCATAGACAAACATAACAGAGTAAACTGTTTTAATCCTTTTAACTTTGATTATTGAAAACAGGTAATGCAACTCAAAATTCAATCTTTGGACAGAAATGTTAGATAAGATCAATAAAAAATGTCAAGTCTTTGAGGAACATATTTTATTTGCATACATTAAACATGATTTAGAGGCACAGATGCTTGTGCCTTGTTGTTTCTGGTGTCTCGTCTTCCTCTCAATCCATCATTTTTCTACGTGAGTCAGATCAGGTTTTTGTTTACTCACTGATATAAAACAAAATCAAATTTTGTTTTTTTTAAACCTACAGAAAAACTGTCAGATGAATTGAGGCAAACCTGTAAACCTCTTTCACATCTTATATACAACCAAATTTACAAAAACAAGCATGGATAAACGGTCCTCCTTTTTTCCCCATCATCAGAAATAAAGTAAACTTTAGTTTCATTTGGATTTGCTGTTTTCTAAACTTTAGCATAGATAACATGTTATTTGTATTAGTGACAAACTTTAGGGACCCAAAGCTTGTATTAATTGTCTCTCTATGGACTACTGCAATGACAAATGTCTTCTATGTCACATAAAAACATGTGAATAATTAATGAATCGTAATAAGCCACTGAAGATCTGTGGCCTTGGAGGATATCAGAGCCCATAAACATGTTTTTTTTGTTTAACTTTGGTAACAGCTTCTGTTGGTTGGGTCCTTTTGGGTCAGCCAGATAAATTTGCATTTTAAAGATACAGTGTATCAGAATTAAATGGCTGATATAAATTGTATATATAATCTAGATGTATGCTATCACCTTCAAAATGAAAGACTAAATCTTTATATTTATCCTGCCTTAGAAATTGCTATTTATAATCACATAGGAGTGGGCTTGCATTTGTGGAGGCAGACATCTTTTGCACTATGGCAGCTAAGAGTTGAAAAACCAATGTCTGCTTTGACAGTGATTATGCTTCAATGGGACTGCAGCAAGTTATAGACCTAAATACAGTCCTACACAGACTAATAAAATACTATGTATAAAATATGTAAACTAGACTTACGTCCACAACCGGTAACCGCCTGGTTATTACGAGGACGATTAATTTAAATGGTCGGTTTTGCATTTTTTGTTTTTATTTTTAAGCAGAATAGCATCTCTCTCCTGCCCATGGTCCATGTTTATTTTGTTCAGAGAGCCGAAACAGGAGGATGAATCACCTGGACAACTAAGGTAAGGAGAGACAGTGTTCCTGAGCTCAAGCAGGAATAGCGGGGAAGCGGTGTCAGAACAGAGGCTGAGAGAGCTCCAGAACTGTGACGAGCTGACCAGATATGCAGCTCTCTGTGGCTCTGGAAGAGAGCTGACGAGCACAGAAGCAGCTCGAAGAGGTCTGCTGGGAAACAGCAATGATGGCCTGGAAGAGGCTACAGCTGGCCCGGGGTAACTAGAGGCCAACTACGAAGGATTGAAGCAGAACGATGGAAGAACGGATTAGTCCGCCAGTCTGAGAGAGGTCTGAAGGCGGGGTAGAGTGACTACAGCTTACTGTGAGGAGGTGTGACATCGAAGGAGCCAGCCAGGGCATCAGAGCACGAGGAGACCATGGCAGGCCAAGGCTAGACTCTGGAGGCTAACTACTAGAGATGAACAGAGGGAGGCTGAGCATCAGAGGAGCCTGCAGCAGGAGTGAGCGGTGGGCCGGGATGAGAGAAGCAGCAGCTGGTCCGTGTGTGTGCTGGAGGAAGGAGATTAAAAAAAACAGTCTTCAGGGTTGATTTTAAAACTTCTTTTTAAAAGATTGATGCTGCGATCTAACGTAAACGAATTTCATCATCACTTCACACGATAGGTAAAGCAACGTGATGTCGCTGCAGTCTGACCATTAGATGTTACTGAAAATTACACATTGTGGCTTAAAGTCTTTATAGAGAGTGTAAAAGCTGGAAGGTTGTTTTTTTTGTGTGTGTCGCCCAAAGGTCGACTGAAAGACCTGGTGACCCTTCAACAGCTTTTAACTGGAGTAAAAGGTGTCAGACTTGTGACAAAGTATTCAGCAAAAAGGCTCATCAAGTACCGAGTACTTGTTAGATCATAACACTTTATTAATGTTTAAAAACAATGTAATCAGACAGATGGCTTATTTACAAATTCTCGTACTATAAAGACTAAACTAAAATAAATACAAATAAAATGAGAAACCCTTAAGTTAAGGCAGAAGAAACTTTTGAAATGTATTTTTTCAAAATGAACCTAACAAAACCAATCTTTAAAGAAACATGGTAACATTTAGTCACTAGGGGTGCTTGACCCCCGACCCAGAAAGCAAATGGCAGCCCTGCACCGTCACTATGAACCAGTCTTCCTTCCCATTTACTTACAGATCCAACCCTCTCAATTTACATAAGTGAGTTTTTATTTCAAAAGTTTTCTATTGAAAATGTACTCAATATACCTAAAATAAAGGTTACATGGGGTTGCTTAACGTATATATATTTACAGTTTTGACCACAGACTTATTTGATAAACATTTGTTTTTAATGAATATTGTATTCTGTTTTGTTTTTATTTACATAAATAAAATACTTTCACACAGATGTTGTCATGTTGTTTATGCTGCAGTGCATTCTGGGTAAATGATGTATGCTTGGTACTGCAGCGCTGCCTCTATGTAGCCAAAACAGCGCTGAGTAACTTTAAACCTTTTCAGTTTGAGGTAGAAATCATAGAAGGTGATGAGGATCACCAAATGGAGGAAGATTGGAGAGTTTGATAAAGAGGCTGGTGTGCCGCTGTTGCTAGGAGATTCTAACCCAGATGGAGAGCTAGGCTACAAAAATAAACTCAACCTGAAAGAGAGAAGTTTCCAAAAATAACTCGCAAAAATACACAATTTGTAAAAAAAAAACAGCAGATTCTTCTCAGTCAGAAATTTTTGCTTCTATTTATTTACCATTTTTCTTTTGCAAAAATAATGAAACTAACAACTCTACTGTGATGGGTTATTTTGTTCTTCAAGAGTGCAGGTTCAGTCGGGTTACAAGTGTTGGTGGTTAATGGTGCTCATCAAGTCAAAACAGGGTGCCAAGTAGTGATGGGTCCCGCAACACTGATGCGTCTGTGCATTCCTTGAGCCCATAGAGCAAAACGCTAGCGTTGCTTGTGTTCAATGTCTTAACTATCGGTGAGCAGAGACAGCAGTTGCTAACGGGCCCACAACCTCTTAGGGGCCCCATCACTGACACATGGTGGGCCCCCAACGCAATTGTAGACTAGGACGTCTCTTTGCAGATACTGAACGACTGATCAGACCGTATTTATACCTCTATCTCTCTAAATGGCATTTCAATGCAGATATGCCAAAACGACAGCGGAGTACTGTGCACATCTTCATGATGAACAAACAGTTGCGTGGTACTTAAAAAATAGAGCGGTTATTACATAATATTGCATTTGTATGGATGTTTCACAGGCATTTCAGACATAAGCTTAACCTGCAACTAGTGATAATGTTTTTGAATGACTAATGCTGTTTATAGCAAAGACTGCATGTGTCAAAGATTAACAATTCATCACTTAAGAGAAATTTTGGCAACACACCACAGTAGTAGTATGACTAGTTTTAGTGGGTTCCTGGACTGGTCAAAGTGTGCTCACTTTGTCAGTACTGTGTAAAGTGATAACGTTTACAATACACGCTTTGAGGTTTGGCTCGTCTGATTTTCTTTCTGGGTTTTATGATTTCTGCCTACGTCTGGTCTGCCGTCATCTACGTGTTTTCATGGATGTGTAGCGGTATACCAAATGTGTTTTCATGGGCATGCATGGTGCACCAATGACGTTTTTGTGGATGTGGTGGTGCGCTGTCACCAATTGTTTCATTCAAGGTGCGCAGTCACTCTTTTTCCGTGTGTGATGTGTAATCATATACTACCGAGAATTGCATAATGGTATCTTCTTGGCCAATATATGGAACTGTCGCCCTAACCTGAACCTTAACACGTGTTGTACTTCATATGGGGCCCACCCAGGTAATGTTGCTTACAGGCCTATTGTTGTGTTGTTACGCCATTGCGCCTGTTGTTTTAAGAAAGTTATGTGACCGATACAGGAGTTGTTTCTAATTGACTGACACACTAAACTGTGTTTAGAAACGTATCAATCAACATGATGCATCTGCTAAAACAAAATGTCTCGTTTTTTGTCATTAAAATTAAAAAGAATTTTGGAGCAGCCTAAAAGAAATAGGTATGTTTAAGCTGTTTTTATTTTAATTTTCTTGTTGTGTCATACTTTTCCTCTCAGTTATCACTAAACTTATCTGAATTAAAGTTAATTTGAAATCGCCTTAGTTTATTTACTGTTTTTACTGTGCTTACTGTTTTAAACATATGATTTAAAATCCTAGTCCACAAGCATCCTCATTCACATTTTCCCAAAAATGTTCAAGTTATGATATATGTTTACATCATTTATTGACTGCATCTAAAAATCTCAAAGATATTTTCAATTTAAACATAGATATGAAATAATTCAATATAACCTACAATAACTTAAATGATTGTACTTGAGTCAGATCATTCAGTTTAGTCTGTCAAATAAGCCTGTAGTTTCATTACAGGTCCAGCAGGTGTCAGTATTCTGACTGACACTAGCCTGACGTAGTCCTACT